>NC_134356.1:14020198-14105294 GCF_048569485.1 Anomaloglossus baeobatrachus | reverse complement strand
GAAAAAGTGGAGAAAAAGTGGAAGAAAAAAATGTAGAAAAAGTGGAGTAAAAATGGAGAAAAAGTGGAGAAAAAATGGAGAAAAAAAATGTAGAAAAAGTGGAGAAAAAGTGGAGAAAAAAATGGAGAAAAATTGGAGAAAAAGTGGAGAAAAAGTGGAGAAAAAAATGGAGAAAAAGTGGAGAAAAAGTGGAGAAAAAAATGGAGAAAAAGTGGAGAAAAAAGTGGAGAAAAAATGGAGAAAAAAATGGAGAAAAAGTGGAGAAAAAGTGGAGAAAAAGTGGAGAAAAAATGGAGAAAAAGTGGAGAAAAAGTGGAGAAAAAGTGGAGAAAAAAATGGAGAAAAAGTGGAGAAAAAGTGGAAAAAAAATGGAGAAAAAGTGGAGAAAAAGTGGAGAAAAAGTGGAGAAAAAAATGGAGAAAAAGTGGAGAAAAAAATGGAGAAAAAGTGGAGAAAAAGTGGAGAAAAAAATGGAGAAAAAGTGTGAGAAAAAAATGGAGAAAAAGTGGAGAAAAAGTGGAGAAAAAATGGAGAAAAAAATGGAGAAAAAGTGGAGAAAAAGTAGAGAAAAAGTGGAGAAAAAAATGGAGAAAAAGTGGAGAAAAAGTGGAGAAAAAGTGGAGAAAAAGTAAAGAAAAAAAATGGAGAAAAAGTGGAGAAAAAGTGGAGAAAAAAAATGTAGAAAAATTGGAGAAAAGTGGAGTAAAAATGGAGAAAAAGTGGAGAAAAAGTGGAGAAAAAAATGTAGAAAAAGTGGAGAAAAAGTGGAGAAAAAGTGGAGAAAAAGTGGAGAAAAAGTGGAGAAAAAGTGGAGAAAAAATGGAGAAAAAAAATGTAGAAAAAGTGGAGAAAAAAATGGAAAAAAAGTGGAGAAAAAAATGGAGAAAAAAGTGGAGAAAAAGTGGAGTAAAAATGGAGAAAAAATGGAGAAAAAAATGGAGAAAAAGTGGAGAAAAAGTAGAGAAAAAGTAGAGAAAAAATGGAGAAAAAGTGGAGAAAAAGTGGAGAAAAAGTGGAGAAAAAAATGGAGAAAAAGTGGAGAAAAAGTGGAGAAAAAAATGTAGAAAAAGTGGAGAAAAAGTGGAGTAAAAATGGAGAAAAAGTGGAGAAAAAGTGGAGAAAAAAATGGAGAAAAAGTGGAGAAAAAGTGGAGAAAAAGTGGAGAAAAAAAATGTAGAAAAAGTGGAGAAAAAGTGGAGAAAAAGTGGAGAAAAAAATGGAGAAAAAGTGGAGAAAAAAATGTAGAAAAAAGTGGAGTAAAAATGGAGAAAAAGTGGAGAAAAAATGGAGAAAAAAATGTAGAAAAAGTGGAGAAAAAAGTGGAGAAAAAATGGAGAAAAAGTGGAGAAAAAGTGGAGAAAAAAATGGAGAAAAAGTGGAGAAAAAGTAGAGAAAAAGTGGAGAAAAAATGGAGAAAAAGTGGAGAAAAAAATGGGAGAAAAAGTGGAGAAAAAAATGGAGAAAAAGTGGAGAAAAAGTGGAGAAAAAAATGGAGAAAAAGTGGAGAAAAAAATGGAGAAAAAGTAGAGAAAAAGTGGAGTAAAAATGGAGAAAAAATGGAGAAAAAAAATGGAGAAAAAGTGGAGAAAAAGTAGAGAAAAAGTGGAGAAAAAAAATGGAGAAAAAGTGGAGAAAAAGTGGAGAAAAAGTGGAGAAAAAGTGGAGAAAAAAATGGAGAAAAAGTGGAGAAAAAGTGGAGAAAAAAATGGAGAAAAAGTGGAGAAAAAGTGGAGAAAAAAATGTAGAAAAAGTGGAGTAAAAATGGAGAAAAAGTGGAGAAAAAAAGGAGAAAAAAAATGTAGAAAAAGTGGAGAAAAAGTGGAGAAAAAATGGAGAAAAAGTGGAGAAAAAAATGGAGAAAAAGTGGAGAAAAAGTGGAGAAAAAGTGGAGAAAAAAATGGAGAAAAAGTGGAGAAAAAGTGGCGAAAAAGTGGAGAAAAAAAATGGAGAAAAAGTGGAGAAAAAGTGGAGAAAAAGTGGAGAAAAAGTGGAGAAAAAAATGGAGAAAAAGTGGAGAAAAAGTGGAGAAAACAATGGAGAAAAAGTGGAGAAAAAGTGGAGAAAAAGTGGAGAAAAAGTGGAGAAAAAAATGGAGAAAAAGTGGAGAAAAAGTGGAGAAAAAGTGGAGAAAAAAATGGCGAAAAAGTGGAGAAAAAGTGGAGAAAAAGTGGAGAAAAAAATGGAGAAAAAGTGGAGAAAAAGGGGAGAAAAAAATGTAGAAAAAGTGGAGAAAAAGTGGAGTAAAAATGGAGAAAAAGTGGAGAAAAAAATGGAGAAAAAGTGGAGAAAAAGTGGGAGAAAAAAATGTAGAAAAAGTGGAGAAAAAGTGGAGTAAAAATGGAGAAAAAGTGGAGAAAAAATGGAGAAAAAAAATGTAGAAAAAGTGGAGAAAAAGTGGAGAAAAAAATGGAGAAAAATTGGAGAAAAAGTGGAGAAAAAGTGGAGAAAAAAATGGAGAAAAAGTGGAGAAAAAGTGGAGAAAAAAATGGAGAAAAAGTGGAGAAAAAGTGGAGAAAAAATGGAGGAAAAAAATGGAGAAAAAAGTGGAGAAAAAGTGGAGAAAAAGTGGAGAAAAAGTGGAGAAAAAGTGGAGAAAAAATGGAGAAAAAGAGGAGAATAAGTGGAGAAAAAGTGGAGAAAAAGTGGAGAATAAGTGGAGAAAAAGTGGAGAAAAAGTGGAGAAAAAAAATGGAGAAAAAGTGGAGAAAAAGTGGAGAAAAAAATGGAGAAAAAGTGGAGAAAAAGTGGAGAAAAAGTGGAGAAAAAAATGGAGAAAAAGTGGAGAAAAAGTGGAGAAAATATGTAGAAAAAGTGGAGAAAAAGTGGAGTAAAAATGGGAGAAAAAGTGGAGAAAAAAATAGAGAAAAAAAATGTAGAAAAAGTGGAGAAAAGTGGAGAAAAAAATGGAGAAAAAGTGGAGAAAAAGTGGAGAAAAAAATGGAGAAAAAGTGGAGAAAAAGTGGAGAAAAAGTGGAGAAAAAGTGAGAGAAAAAAATGGAGAAAAAGTGGAGAAAAAGTGGAGAAAAAGTGGAGAAAAAATGGAGAAAAAGTGGAGAAAAAGTAGAGAAAATGTGGAGAAAAAGTGAGTAAAAATGGAGAAAAAGTGGAGAAAAAATGGAGAAAAAAATGTAGAAAAAGTGGAGAAAAAGTGGAGAAAAAATGGAGAAAAAGTGGAGAAAAAGTGGAGAAAAAAATGGAGAAAAAGTGGAGAAAAAGTGGAGAAAAAGTGGAGAAAAAGTGGAGAAAAAAATGGAGAAAAAGTGGAGAAAAAGTGGAGAAAAAAATGGAGAAAAAGTGGAGAAAAAGTAGAGAAAAAGTGGAGAAAAAAATGGAGAAAAAGTGGAGAAAAAGTGGAAAAAAAATGGAGAAAAAGTGGAGAAAAAGTGGAGAAAAAGTGGAGAAAACAATGGAGAAAAAGTGGAGAAAAAGTGGAGAAAAAGTGGAGAAAAAGTGGAGAAAAAAATGGAGAAAAAGTGGAGAAAAAAATGGCGAAAAAGTGGAGAAAAAGTGGAGAAAAAAATGGAGAAAAAAGTGGAGTAAAAAATGGAGAAAAAGTGGAGAAAAAGTGGAGAAAAAATGGAGAAAAAAATGGAGAAAAAGTGGAGAAAAAGTAGAGAAAAAGTGGAGAAAAAAATGGAGAAAAAGTGGAGAAAAAGTGGAGAAAAAGTGGAGAAAAAGTGGAGAAAAAAATGGAGAAAAAGTGGAGAAAAAGTGGAGAAAAAATGTAGAAAAAGTGGAGAAAAAGTGGAGTAAAAATGGAGAAAAAGTGGAGAAAAAGTGGAGAAAAAGTGGAGAAAAAGTGGAGAAAAAAATGGAGAAAAAGTGGAGAAAAAGTGGAGAAAAAGTGGAGAAAAAATGGAGAAAAAGTGGAGAAAAAGTAGAGAAAATGTGGAGAAAAAGTGGAGTAAAAATGGAGAAAAAGTGGAGAAAAAATGGAGAAAAAAAATGTAGAAAAAGTGGAGAAAAAGTGGGAGAAAAAAATGGAGAAAAAGTGGAGAAAAAGTGGAGAAAAAAATGGAGAAAAAGTGGAGAAAAAGTGGAGAAAAAGTGGAGAAAAAGTGGAGAAAAATGAGAAAATGGAGAAAGTGGAAAGTGGAGAAAAAAATGGAGGAAAAAGTGGAGAAAAAGTGGAGAAAAAGTGGAGAAAAAAATGGAGAAAAAGTGGAGAAAAAGTGGAAAAAAAATGGAGAAAAAGTGGAGAAAAAGTGGAGAAAACAATGGAGAAAAAGTGGAGAAAAAGTGGAGAAAAAGTGGAGAAAAGTGGAGAAAAAAATGGAGAAAAAAATGGAGAAAAAGTGGAGAAAAAGTGGAGAAAAAGTGGAGAAAAAAATGGAGAAAAAGTGGAGAAAAAGTGGAAAAAAAAATGGAGAAAAAGTGGAGAAAAAGTGGAGAAAACAATGGAGAAAAAGTGGAGAAAAAGTGGAGAAAAAGTGGAGAAAAAGTGGAGAAAAAAATGGAGAAAAAGTGGAGAAAAAGTGGAGAAAAAGTGGAGAAAAAAATGGCGAAAAAGTGGAGAAAAAGTGGAGAAAAAGTGGAGAAAAAAATGGAGAAAAAGTGGAGAAAAAGTGGAGAAAAAAATGTAGAAAAAGTGGAGAAAAAGTGGAGTAAAAATGGAGAAAAAATGGAGAAAAAGTGGAGAAAAATATGGAGAAAAAGTGGAGAAAAAGTGGAGAAAAAAATGTAGAAAAAGTGGAGAAAAAGTGGAGTAAAAATGGAGAAAAAGTGGAGAAAAAATGGAGAAAAAAAATGTAGAAAAAGTGGAGAAAAAGTGGAGAAAAAAATGGAGAAAAAGTGGAGAAAAAGTGGAGAAAAAAATGGAGAAAAAGTGGAGAAAAAGTGGAGAAAAAAAATGGAGAAAAAGTGGAGAAAAAGTGGAGAAAAAATGGAGAAAAAAATGGAGAAAAAGTGGAGAAAAAGTGGAGAAAAAGTGGAGAAAAAGTGGAGAAAAAATGGAGAAAAAGAGGAGAATAAGTGGAGAAAAAGTGGAGAAAAAGTGGAGAATAAGTGGAGAAAAAGTGGAGAAAAAATGGAGAAAAAAAATGTAGAAAAAGTGGAGAAAAAATGGAGAAAAAAAATGTAGAAAAAGTGGAGAAAAAAATGGAGAAAAAGTGGAGAAAAAGTGGAGAAAAAAATGGAGAAAAAGTGGAGAAAAAGTGGAGAAAAAAATGGAGAAAAAGTGGAGAAAAAGTGGAGAAAAAATGGAGAAAAAGTGGAGAAAAAGTGGAGAAAAAGTGGAGAAAAAATGGAGAAAAAATGGAGAAAAAGAGGAGAATAAGTGGAGAAAAAGTGGAGAATAAGTGGAGAAAAAGTGGAGAAAAAAAATGGAGAAAAAGTGGAGAAAAAGTGGAGAAAAAAATGGAGAAAAAGTGGAGAAAAAGTGGAGAAAAAGTGGAGAAAAAAATGGAGAAAAAGTGGAGAAAAAGTGGAGAAAAAGTGGAGAAAAAAATGGAGAAAAAGTGGAGAAAAAGTGGAGAAAAAAATGTAGAAAAAGTGGAGAAAAAGTGGAGTAAAAATGGAGAAAAAGTGGAGAAAAAAATGTAGAAAAAAAATGTAGAAAAAGTGGAGAAAAAGTGGAGAAAAAAATGGAGAAAAAGTGGAGAAAAAGTGGAGAAAAAAATGGAGAAAAAGTGGAGAAAAAGTGGAGAAAAAGTGGAGAAAAAGTGGAGAAAAAAATGGAGAAAAAGTGGAGAAAAAGTGGAGAAAAAGTAGAGAAAAAAATGGAGAAAAAGTGGAGAAAAAGTAGAGAAAATGTGGAGAAAAAGTGGAGAAAAAATGGAGAAAAAGTGGAGAAAAAGTGGAGAAAAAGTGGAGAAAAAAATGGAGAAAAAGTGGAGAAAAAGTGGAGAAAAAGTGGAGAAAAAAATGGAGAAAAAGTGGAGAAAAAGTGGAGAAAAAGTGGAGAAAAAGTGGAGAAAAAGTGGAGAAAAAATGGAGAAAAAAAATGTAGAAAAAGTGGAGTAAAAATGGAGAAAAAGTGGAGAAAAAAATGGAGAAAAAGTGGAGAAAAAGTGGAGAAAAAGTGGAGAAAAAATGGAGAAAAAAAATGTAGAAAAAGTGGAGAAAAAGTGGAGAAAAAAATGGAGAAAAAGTGGAGAAAAAGTGGAGAAAAAAATGGAGAAAAAGTGGAGAAAAAGTGGTGAAAAAGTGGAGAAAAAAATGGAGAAAAAGTGGAGAAAAAGTGGAGAAAAAAATGGAGAAAAAAATGGAGAAAAAGTGGAGAAAAAGTGGAGAAAAAGTGGAGAAAAAATGGAGAAAAAGAGGAGAAAAAGTGGAGAAAAAGTGGAGAAAAAAATGGAGAAAAAGTGGAGAAAAAGTGGAGAAAAAGTGGAGAAAAAAATGGAGAAAAAATGGAGAAAAAGTGGAGAAAAAGTGGAGAAAAAGTGGAGAAAAAGTGGAGAAAAAATGGAGAAAAAGTGGAGAAAAAGTGGAGAAAAAAATGGAGAAAAAGTGGAGAAAAAATGGAGAAAAAGTGGAGAAAAAGTGGAGAAAAAGTGGAGAAAAAATGGAGAAAAAGTGGAGAAAAAGTGGAGAAAAAAAAGGAGAAATAGTGGAGAAAAAGTGGAGAAAAAAATGGAGAAAAAGTGGAGAAAAAGTGGAGAAAAAGTGGAGAAAAAGTGGAGAAAAAGTGGAGAAAAAAATGGAGAAAAAGTGGAGAAAAAGTGGAGAAGAAAAAGTGGAGAAAAAGTAGAGAAAATGTGGAGAAAAAGTGGAGAAAAAAATGGAGAAAAAGTGGAGAAAAAGTGGAGAAAAAGTTGAGAAAAAAATGGAGAAAAAGTGGAGAAAAAGTGGAGAAAAAAATGGAGAAAAAGTGGAGAAAAAGTGGAGAAAAAGTGGAGAAAAAGTGGAGAAAAAAATGGAGAAAAAGTGGAGAAAAAGTGGAGAAAAAAATGTAGAAAAAGTGGAGAAAAAGTGGAGAAAAAAATGGAGAAAAAGTGGAGAAAAAGTGGAGAAAAAGTGGAGAAAAAATGGAGAAAAAAAATGTAGAAAAAGTGGAGAAAAAGTGGAGAAAAAAATGGAGAAAAAGTGGAGAAAAAAATGGAGAAAAAGTGGAGAAAAAGTGGAGAAAAAAATGGAGAAAAAGTGGAGAAAAAGTGTAGAAAAAGTGGAGAAAAAAAATGGAGAAAAAGTGGAGAAAAAGTGGAGAAAAAGTGGAGAAAAAAATGGAGAAAAAGTGGAGAAAAAAATGGAGAAAAAGTGGAGAAAAAGTGGAGAAAAAGTGGAGAAAAAGTGGAGAAAAAAAATGGAGAAAAAGTGGAGAAAAAGTGGGAAAAAAAATGGAGAAAAAGTGGAGAAAAAGTGGAGAAAACAATGGAGAAAAAGTGGAGAAAAAGTGGAGAAAAAGTGGAGAAAAAATGGAGAAAAAGTGGAGAAAAAAATGGAGAAAAAGTGGAGAAAAAAATGGAGAAAAAGTGGAGAAAAAGTGGAGAAAAAAATGGAGAAAAAGTGGAGAAAAAAATGGAGAAAAAGTAGAGAAAAAGTGGAGTAAAAATGGAGAAAAAATGGAGAAAAAAATGGAGAAAAAGTGGAGAAAAAGTAGAGAAAAAGTGGAGAAAAAAAATGGAGAAAAAGTGGAGAAAAAGTGGAGAAAAAGTGGAGAAAAAAATGGAGAAAAAGTGGAGAAAAAGTGGAGAAAAAGTGGAGAAAAAAATGGAGAAAAAGTGGAGAAAAAGTAGAGAAAATGTGGAGAAAAAGTGGAGTAAAAATGGAGAAAAAGTGGAGAAAAAATGGAGAAAAAAATGTAGAAAAAGTGGAGAAAAAGTGGAGAAAAAATGGAGAAAAAGTGGAGAAAAAGTGGAGAAAAAAATGGAGAAAAAGTGGAGAAAAAGTGGAGAAAAAGTGGAGAAAAAGTGGAGAAAAAAATGGAGAAAAAGTGGAGAAAAAGTGGAGAAAAAAATGGAGAAAAAGTGGAGAAAAAGTGGAGAAAAAGTGGAGAAAAAAATGGAGAAAAAGTGGAGAAAAAGTGGAAAAAAAATGGAGAAAAAGTGGAGAAAAAGTGGAGAAAAAGTGGAGAAAACAATGGAGAAAAAGTGGAGAAAAAGTGGAGAAAAAGTGGAGAAAAAGTGGAGAAAAAAATGGAGAAAAAGTGGAGAAAAAAATGGCGAAAAAGTGGAGAAAAAGTGGAGAAAAAAATGGAGAAAAAGTGGAGTAAAAAATGGAGAAAAAGTGGAGAAAAAGTGGAGAAAAAATGGAGAAAAAAATGGAGAAAAAGTGGAGAAAAAGTAGAGAAAAAGTGGAGAAAAAAATGGAGAAAAAGTGGAGAAAAAGTGGAGAAAAAGTGGAGAAAAAGTGGAGAAAAAAATGGAGAAAAAGTGGAGAAAAAGTGGAGAAAAAATGTAGAAAAAGTGGAGAAAAAGTGGAGTAAAAATGGAGAAAAAGTGGAGAAAAAGTGGAGAAAAAGTGGAGAAAAAGTGGAGAAAAAGTGGAGAAAAAAATGGAGAAAAAGTGGAGAAAAAGTGGAGAAAAAGTGGAGAAAAAAATGGAGAAAAAGTGGAGAAAAAGTAGAGAAAATGTGGAGAAAAAGTGGAGTAAAAATGGAGAAAAAGTGGAGAAAAAATGGAGAAAAAAAATGTAGAAAAAGTGGAGAAAAAGTGGAGAAAAAATGGAGAAAAAGTGGAGAAAAAGTGGAGAAAAAAATGGAGAAAAAGTGGAGAAAAAGTGGAGAAAAAGTGGAGAAAAAGTGGAGAAAAAAATGGAGAAAAAGTGGAGAAAAAGTGGAGAAAAAAATGGAGAAAAAGTGGAGAAAAAGTGGAGAAAAAGTGGAGAAAAAAATGGAGAAAAAGTGGAGAAAAAGTGGAAAAAAAATGGAGAAAAAGTGGAGAAAAAGTGGAGAAAAAGTGGAGAAAACAATGGAGAAAAAGTGGAGAAAAAGTGGAGAAAAAGTGGAGAAAAAGTGGAGAAAAAAATGGAGAAAAAGTGGAGAAAAAGTGGAGAAAAAGTGGAGAAAAAAATGGAGAAAAAAATGGAGAAAAAGTGGAGAAAAAGTGGAAAAAAAAATGGAGAAAAAGTGGAGAAAAAGTGGAGAAAACAATGGAGAAAAAGTGGAGAAAAAGTGGAGAAAAAGTGGAGAAAAAGTGGAGAAAAAAATGGAGAAAAAGTGGAGAAAAAGTGGAGAAAAAGTGGAGAAAAAAATGGCGAAAAAGTGGAGAAAAAGTGGAGAAAAAGTGGAGAAAAAAATGGAGAAAAAGTGGAGAAAAAGTGGAGAAAAAAATGTAGAAAAAGTGGAGAAAAAGTGGAGTAAAAATGGAGAAAAAATGGAGAAAAAGTGGAGAAAAAAATGGAGAAAAAGTGGAGAAAAAGTGGAGAAAAAAATGTAGAAAAAGTGGAGAAAAAGTGGAGTAAAAATGGAGAAAAAGTGGAGAAAAAATGTAGAAAAAAAATGTAGAAAAAGTGGAGAAAAAGTGGAGAAAAAAATGGAGAAAAAGTGGAGAAAAAGTGGAGAAAAAAATGGAGAAAAAGTGGAGAAAAAGTGGAGAAAAAAAAATGGAGAAAAAGTGGAGAAAAAGTGGAGAAAAAATGGAGAAAAAAATGGAGAAAAAGTGGAGAAAAAGTGGAGAAAAAGTGGAGAAAAAGTGGAGAAAAAATGGAGAAAAAGAGGAGAATAAGTGGAGAAAAAGTGGAGAAAAAGTGGAGAATAAGTGGAGAAAAAGTGGAGAAAAAGTGGAGAAAAAAAATGTAGAAAAAGTGGAGAAAAAATGGAGAAAAAAAATGTAGAAAAAGTGGAGAAAAAAATGGAGAAAAAGTGGAGAAAAAGTGGAGAAAAAAATGGAGAAAAAGTGGAGAAAAAGTGGAGAAAAAAATGGAGAAAAAGTGGAGAAAAAGTGGAGAAAAAATGGAGAAAAAGTGGAGAAAAAGTGGAGAAAAAGTGGAGAAAAAATGGAGAAAAAATGGAGAAAAAGAGGAGAATAAGTGGAGAAAAAGTGGAGAATAAGTGGAGAAAAAGTGGAGAAAAAAAATGGAGAAAAAGTGGAGAAAAAGTGGAGAAAAAAATGGAGAAAAAGTGGAGAAAAAGTGGAGAAAAAGTGGAGAAAAAGTGGAGAAAAAAATGGAGAAAAAGTGGAGAAAAAGTGGAGAAAAAGTGGAGAAAAAAATGGAGAAAAAGTGGAGAAAAAGTGGAGAAAAAAATGTAGAAAAAGTGGAGTAAAAATGGAGAAAAAGTGGAGAAAAAAATGTAGAAAAAAAATGTAGAAAAAGTGGAGAAAAAGTGGAGAAAAAAATGGAGAAAAAGTGGAGAAAAAGTGGAGAAAAAAATGGAGAAAAAGTGGAGAAAAAGTGGAGAAAAAGTGGAGAAAAAGTGGAGAAAAAAATGGAGAAAAAGTGGAGAAAAAGTGGAGAAAAAGTAGAGAAAAAAATGGAGAAAAAGTGGAGAAAAAGTAGAGAAAATGTGGAGAAAAAGTGGAGAAAAAATGGAGAAAAAGTGGAGAAAAAGTGGAGAAAAAGTGGAGAAAAAAATGGAGAAAAAGTGGAGAAAAAGTGGAGAAAAAGTGGAGAAAAAAATGGAGAAAAAGTGGAGAAAAAGTGGAGAAAAAGTGGAGAAAAAGTGGAGAAAAAGTGGAGAAAAAATGGAGAAAAAAAATGTAGAAAAAGTGGAGAAAAAGTGAAGTAAAAATGGAGAAAAAGTGGAGAAAAAAATGGAGAAAAAGTGGAGAAAAAGTGGAGAAAAAGTGGAGAAAAAGTGGAGAAAAAATGGAGAAAAAAAATGTAGAAAAAGTGGAGAAAAAGTGGAGAAAAAAATGGAGAAAAAGTGGAGAAAAAGTGGAGAAAAAAATGGAGAAAAAGTGGAGAAAAAGTGGTGAAAAAGTGGAGAAAAAAATGGAGAAAAAGTGGAGAAAAAGTGGAGAAAAAGTGGAGAAAAAGTGGAGAAAAAGTGGAGAAAAAATGGAGAAAAAGTGGAGAAAAAAATGGAGAAAAAGTGGAGAAAAAATGGAGAAAAAGTGGAGAAAAAGTGGAGAAAAAGTGGAGAAGAAAATGTAGAAAAAGTGGAGAAAAAATGGAGAAAAAGTGGAGAAAAAGTGGAGCACCCTTTGGTGCCTTTCATGTGGCACTAAGGGGTGCTTAGCTTTGTATTTAGCCAAAAAAATGAAAAAAAAATGACGTAGGGTTCCCCCTAGTTTTGTAGCCAGCTAGGGTAAAGCAGATGGCTGCAGCCTGCAGACCACAGCTGGCAACCTCACCTTGGCTGGTAATCCAAAACTGAGGGCACCCCACGCTGTTATTTTAAATTAAATAAATAATTAAAAAAAAAACACGTAGGGGTCCCCCAAAATTGGATCACCAGCCAAGGTAAAGCAGACAGCTGGGGCCTGATATTCTCAGACTAGGGAGGTCCATGGTTATTGGACTCTCCCCAGCCTAAAAATAGCAGGACGCAGCCGCCCCAGAAGTGGCGCATCCATTAGATGCGCCAATCCTGGTGCTTCGCCCCAGCTCATCCCGCGCCCTGGTGCGGTGGCAAACGGGGTAATATATGGGGTTAATACCAGATGTGTAATGTCACCTGGCATCAAGCCCTGGGGTTGGTGAGGTCAGGCGTCTATCAGATACCCGACATCACCAACCCAGTCAGTAATAAAAAAAAAATAGACGACAAACACATTTTTATTTGAAAAAACACTCCCCAAAACATTCCCTCTTTAACCAATTTATTAGAATGAAAAACAAATCCAGGTCTGCTGTAATCCAAGGGGTTCCCATGACGATCCACACTGTCCCAGTCAATGAAGAGCAGGATGTTCCCCATTGGCTGGGAGAGCAGTGCAGTGACCTGAGCTAACATCAATGGGTCAGCCCAGGTCACTGCAGGGCATGACAAGTGCTGCTGTCAGCGAGGTACATTACCTGCGCTGATCTCCAGCACACTGACAGCCCCTGTCACTGAGTTCAATGACCGGCGCCTTCACACCAAGTATCGCGAGAGGCCCGTGACGTCACCGCTAGTCAGTCTCGGGTCGGAAGCGAGAGGTGATGTGACAAGCGGCGGCCATGGAGGACAGTGACAGCGCTGAGGTCGGGATGGCGGGACTTCATCACCGCAGGTAAGCCGAGCGGGGTGTGTGTGTATGTGTGTGTGTGTGTGTGTGTGTGTGTGTATGTATGTGTACATGCCGCGGGCAGGAGGGAGCGGAGCGAGCTGAGCGGGGAAGTGTGGGCTTCCTGCACGTAACTAGGATAAACATCGGGTTACTAACCAAAGCGCTTTGCTTGGATACCCGATGTTTATCTTGGTTACCAGCTTCTGGCAGGCTGCCAGCGATGGCTCCTGCACACTGTAGCTGTAAAAAGCCCTGCTTTTTGCTGCTAGAACCGTTCTCGAACGTATCTAGAACTATCGAGCTTTTGCAAAAAGCTCGAGTTCTAGTTCGATCTCGAACAGCCCCCAAAATCACTCGAGCCTAGAACTGGAGAACCTCGAACCGCGAACCGCGTTCAACTCTAATCCAGACACCGGTGACTTGTGTGGTTCTGAGGAGGACGGAGGTGATGAGGACACAGGAGGACATGATGGAGGTGATGAGGACACAGGAGGATATGATGGAGGTGATGAGGACACAGGAGGACATGATGGAGGTGATGAGGACACAGGAGGACATGATGGAGGTGATGAGGACACAGGGGGACATGATGGCGGTGATGAGGACACAGGGGAACATGATGGAGGTGATGAGGACACAGGGGGACATAACACACATGATATAGATGTGGATATAATTAGAGGGATGTTAGATGCAGGTTTCCGTGATATAATGACATTTCTACAGACCATTTCACCTAAAAGAACAAAAGAAATTACAGCACAACCCTCTATTGCCCGATCTGTGACCAATTACACTCAAGATTCACATTTTTCAGGTATAAAATATGGGGTCGTGATGTAATAGCCAGAACTTGGGGTGTTCGGGAGAAGGTAATGGAGGGAGGGATCTATGGTGAGGATCCTGCAGACATATTACTGGATGTAAACACGGCTGGTAATAATCTGCTTATATCAGATGACCTAAAACTGCGACCTGCACAGGAATAACACAGAATCGTCCAGAAACAGCAGAGAGATTCCAGAGTTATCCTCAGGTGATGAGCAGGAGGGGATTTACCTCAGGACGCCATTACTGGGATGTGGAGATCAGTGGGTCAGTATTGTGGAGGGTGGGGATGTGTTACCCCAGTATAGACAGGAGGGGAGAGGAGTCATACATTGGAGATAATAACAAGTCCTGGGGTTTATTTGGCAGGCAGGTGCATAATAATCAGTGTTCAGTGAGACATCACAGTAATGAGATCCAGTTACCTCAGCAGATCTCCAGTGATAGAGTCCGGATCTGTCTGGATTATGAGGCCGGGCAGCTGTCCTTTTATGCGCTGTGTGACCCCATCAGACACTTACACACCTTCACTGCCGCCTTCTCCGAGCCCCTTCATGGTGCCTTGTGGGTATGTGATGGTTCTATAAAGATATCAGGAAGAGCAGCTGTGAGGAACCAGCATCGAAGGAGAATTCTACCCAGTAACTGGTGACATCACAGGGAGCAGAATACATGATTGGTGAAACATTCCGCCAGTGGGACGATCTTCATGAAGGATTTGTTTCCTTAGGGGTGTTTTTATATGAAATGTTTTTGTCGCATCTTTTACCGTTATTCACTTGTTTTTCCAAATAACAATTACAATAGCCGATAGATTATTCTGCTCGTGCTCCTCAGAACAATTTCCCACCATATAGAAATTCCTTTTAGGCCTTGTGCGCACACTGCGGTTTTGCTGCAGAAATTTCTTAAGAAATGTTTGTTATCTTTCTGCAGACATTTCCCAGCAAAACCTATGGGAAAAAAAATGGCTGTGCGCACGCTGCGTTTTTTTTCTCAAGAACATTCTTTCTGCAGAATTTGTTGAGAAAATTTCTTGAGAAAGTGTGTATGTCACTTCTTTTCTGCAGGTACCTGCGGTATTCACTCCATTCACTGTAATGTAATTGCGAAATACCGCAGGTATACCGCAGGTAGCAAATGATGTGCGGTATAGCCACGGTATACCTGCGGTAATGTTCATCACTACCCTGTGTTTTGCACATACAGATACATACATATATAATACACTGACACATAATCTACATCTAAAAAAAAAAAAAGCGTGAGCTCCACTATATTTTTACCGCCCGACCAAGGTAAACACACAGTGGGGGGCTGGTATTCACAGGCTGGGGAGGGCGAGGGCCATGGTTATTGCTCCCTTCCTCCCATAGCCAAGAATATGAGCCAGCGCTGCCCCGAGACTGTCGCATTCATTAGATGCGACAGTCCCGGCGTATCACAGCCCTTCCCGATTGCCATGATGCAGTGGCAACGGGGTAATGAATGAGTTAACGGCAGCCCATAGCTGCCACTAAGTCCACAATTAGTAATGGCAGCGTCTATGACACGCCATCACTAATCTGTCAGTGATAGTAAATAAACATACACCGAAAAGCCTTTATTTGAAATAAAACACAGCCCCCTCTTTCACCCCTTTATTAACCCCCCCAAACATCCAGGTCCAACGTAGTCCAAAACAGGAGGTCCGGTGACCTTGCATCCAGCGACGTCTGAGACAGAGTGCTCAATGCAGCTCCATGTACAAGGCTGCACGAGTAACTCCAGGACATTTTCCACGCTGATCACATTACCGCTCGCATGAACTTGTGTGTCCTCACACGACCTCGTCAGCGGTAATAGCGTGAAGTCACCAGCCGGCAGTGACCCTGTGAGATCTCAGATCCAAGGTCCCACAGTGTCACTACTCTATCACAAATACTGTGGGGGGGAATCACATACCGTATTTTTCGGACCATGAGACGCACTTTTTCCCCCCCAAATGTTGGGGGAAAGTGGGGGGTGCATCTTATGGTCTGACTGTAAGGCTGCGGGGAATGAGGGTGCCGCAGTGCAGCGGGTCATCGGCGGCACGAGCAGGCTGTAACAGCCTGCCGTGACCACGTGGGCCCGCTCATTACATATGCACGCCCATCCTCCCGCCCATCATCTCTCAGCGAAACCGGCGCTGACAGGTGGGCGGGGTGATGGGCGGGGGGGGTGCGTGCATAATTAGCAGCCGGCCGTGATCACCCCTGGCAACTACAGCCTGGAGTGATCATGTGCGGCTGTATTCATTGCCCCCCGTGCATCATTATCAGCGCGGGGTGCAGTGAATCAGTGTACTCACCCGTCACCGTGTGTGGAGCCGCCCCCCTGCAGCATCGCGTCTTCCTGTCTGTGCCGGCGGTCAGCTGATCTGGACACTAGCGGCACGCACCGCGATGACGTCATCGCTGTGCGCGCCGCTAGTATCCACCAGAATCGATCAGTTTACCGCCGGCACAGACAGGAAGACGCGATGCTGCAGACACCGGTGACGGCTCCACACAGCAGCGCTGCAACTGAGACAGAGATCGGTGCTTCAGGGAGTGAGGAAGGGTAAGTATAAACAATTTTTTTTTTTTTCCTGTGCCATAGGATACACGCCATTTACCAGGATGGGGGCATTTCATGAGCAGGATGGATGGAGGCATTTCATGAGCAGGATGGATGGGGGCATATCATGAGCAGGATGGATGGGGGTATTTCATGAGCAGGATGGATGGGGGCATATCTTGAGCAGGATGGATGGGGGCATTTCATGAGCAGGATGGATGGGGGCATATCATGAGCAGGATGGATGGGGGCATTTCATGAGCAGGATGGATGGGGGCATTTCATGAGCAGGATGGATGGAGGCATTTCATGAGCAGGATGGATGGGGGCATATCTTGAGCATGACGGATGGGGCATATCATGAGCAGGATGGATGGGGGCATATCATGAGCAGGATGGATGGGGGCATATCATGAGCAGGATGGATGGGGGCATATCATGAGCAGGATGGATGGGGGCATATCATGAGCAGGATGGATGGGGGCATATCATGAGCAGGATGGATGGGGGCATATCATGAGCAGGATGGATGGGGGCATATCATGAGCAGGATGGATGGGGGCATATCATGAGCAGGATGGATGGGGGCATATCATGAGCAGGATGGATGGGGGGTATATTATTAGCAGGATGGGGGGTATATGAGCAGGATCATATACAAGGCAGGAGGATCCTTATCAGAATGGGGTACCTTAGTAGAGAATTTGGGGACATTACCCCCATAACAGTGTCAGCAGCAGATCCTCGCCCCATAACAGTGTGTCATGACCATATTTTTTGGTTAAAATTTTATTTTCCTATTTTCCTCCTCTAAAACCAGGGTGCGTCTTATGGTCAGGTGCGTCTTATAGTCCGAAAAATACGGTACATCACAAATAAAAGCTGTAATCCATCCATCCATTATCTATCTATCTATCATCTATCTATCTATCCATTATCTATATATCTATCCATTTATCTATATCCATTATCTATATATCTATCCATTTATCTATCTATCCATTATCTATCTATCTATCCATTGATCTATTTATCCATTTATCTATCTATCCATTATCTATCTATCCATTATCTATCTATCTACCTACCTATCTATCCATTTATCTATCTATCCATTATCTATCTATCTATCTATCCATTTATCTATCTATCTATCTATCTATCTATCTATCCATTTATCTATCTATCTATCTATCTATCCATTTATCTATCTATCTATCTATCTATCTATCTATCCCTCTATCTATCTATCTATCCCTCTATCTATCTATCTATCCATTTATCTATCTATCTATCTATCTATCCATTTATAGATTATTGCAGTTTACAGCATAAAAAACCGCAGGGACCAACCTGCAGAAAAAAATGCGTCAAAAATGCACCAAAAACGCGGCAAAACCGCATGCGTTTGTCCCACGGTTTTGGTGCGTTTTTTTTACCGCAGATGCGGTAATCTTCAACTCCCAGAAGTTTCTTAAGAAATTTTCTTGAGAAAAATCACTTTTCTAGTGCGCACAGAGCCTAAAAGTCGTACAACCTGTTGTAATATGGGAAAGTCGGAGATGATTCTCCTGAAGCCGTCACCAGAGGAAACGTCCCTGTACGGTCCGAGCTTTATATACGATGATATCAACCATAAACCTCTCATCACCGGGATCAGTGCAGATCCTGAAAAGATTTTTACAGGGGAAATAAGGATTATTAAGAAGGAGCGTCCACACGGATCGGATACTCTGTGGGTTTTCTCTACATGAATGGAGTGTGGAAAACCTGCAGCATTTTACAACACAAGCAAAAAGGATGAGATTTTAACCTATTCAGGACTGGACAATTTTTAATATATCCATTTAGATTTTTATATATATATATATATATATATATATATATATATATATATATATATATATATATATATACAGCTCTGGCACAAAAATTAAGAGACCACTGCAAAATGTTCAGTTTTTCTGATTTTTCTCTTTATATTTTGAGTAAAATGTAAAGTGCTCTTTTATTCTATAAACCACTGACAACGTCTCTGAATTTCTAACCATCATTTTTTGTATGCAGAAAATGAGAAATGGTCAAAAAAATGCATTGCTTTCACATCTCAAATAATGCAAAGAAAACAAGTTCATAATAATTTAGAAACAACAATACTAATAATGTTTTACCTCAGGATGAGTTCAGAAATTAATATTTTGTGGAATAACCATGATTTATAATCACAGCTTTCCTGCATCTTTGCCGCTTTCCACCAGTCTGTCACGCTGTTTTTGGGTGACCTTATGCCACTCCTGGTGCAAAAATGTAAGCAGTTCTTTTTTGATGGCTTATGACTATCCATCTTCCTCTTGATTACATTCTAGAGGTTTTCAATGGGGTTCAGGTCTGGAGATTGGGCAGGCCATGACAGGGTTTTCATGTGATGGTCCTTCATCCACAAATTGATTGACCTAGCTGTGTGGCATGGCGCATTGTCCTGCTGGAATAACCAATCCTCAGAATTGGGGAACTTTGCCTGAGCAGAAGGAAGCAGCTGTCTTTCCAGGATAACCTTATAAGCGGTTTGAGTCATAAGTCCTTCGCAAAGTTTAATCTGCCCAATTCCAGTGTTTCCCAGACCCCGGAGAGATCAAACCCAGACTCAGACCCAGGACTGCCCTAGATGTGGATTACGTCAGACCTGCTTTGATGTATTTACAGCTCCAGTACTTGAAGGGTCATATTCTTCAGTAATGGCACTTTTAACCCCTTGATGATTATTTTTCTTTTCCACCCTTCCAGACTCTCCCGTCAGCCTTTGGGGGCCGCTAATCACCTATATTCACAAATTTTCCAATGTTTCTACATAATAATATACTGGGTAGTTTCTAAAATGAATTATGAGATGCTTTCTTGTCTGTACATTGTGCCAACTATTGATCATTTTCAGGGGGTAAGTGATTACTGCTGCAGAGAGTCCCACCGGGGGACTCTCCTCTACTCCTGTGGGCCAGTCCGAGCCTGTATACCAGTATATATTATAATAAACAAATATATATATATATATATATATATATATATATATATATATATATTTTAATTTATATTTATAGTATATATGAATAAATAAAAAATATTTCTCGGCAGTGTGACGCCACCTTGTGGCTATTTGTTGATATTCTTTTTTACATTCACTTTTTCATTTGTATTTGAACTATAGCTACTAAAAATTTATATATTTTACTATTTTGTTTTTCTTTAGAACTTTTCAATCTTTGTACTATAGCGCTTAATCATTATCACTCGTCCAACATTTGTTGCATATTATTTATCCATATTTCTATAATTTATCTATACAATGTAAATAATATTGGCCATAATTTGTTTTGCTCATAACTGTGCGGTAAATTTTCCCAGATTTCTCTAGCCTTGTTAGTCTGTGTACTGTAAAGCCAAGGAGGCCACCCGCTAATCTCAAATAGCCCAAGTTTTTAGTATTACACCGGCCCCCTCTGCAATCTGTAATCTGCAGATGACCATCCAACGCCTTAGGAACAATTTTTTTTTAAACTTTTTTTTTTTTACTTTTTTACTTAGTTTTTTTATGGCATATCAACTTTTATTGCCCTGATTGCTGATATGTTTTGCAATGCATCAGCTTTCTAACACATTATATCTGTCAGTGCTGCACTGCCACAAGCCTCCGAGATCATGCTCCTCAGTTTTCCATAGCAATGATCGGGCCCATGCGATGACGTTACGGGGACACCAATTAGACTGGAGAGAGAGCGCACACCTTCTCCCAGCCCCCTAAATGCTGTGATCAATATCGATTGCGGAATTTATGGCATTCAAACCGACAAAGACGGCGCAGGGACCGTCCACAGGTGTGAAAGCCGGAGTTAAGCAGCATGTCAGCCGAGTTCCTGTCGGCGATCGCACAGGCCCTCATGATCGCCAGGATGTACCGGGTACGTCCAAGGTAGTAACGGGGTTAAAAATTCTGCAGTTTTTTTAATTCAGTCAGGAAAAAAATTGTGATTCCTGACATCTCATGGCTTATGCTTTTTCTGTAAAAAAACAGTTTTGTATTTGTATAAAAAACTGCAGTAAAAAAGGCTGCAGAAAAGCAGAGTGTGAACAAAGCTTTGCAGTTCTGCTCCAGTCAGTGTCTCTCCCGGGACATCACTGCTGTAATCAGATGATTTTCTGGGTCAATATTATTGAGTGTCTATTAATATTGACTGGAGCTGCAGAAACGGAGCCTGACACAGTGATTCCTTATTCTGCCCTAAGGCTATGTTCACACGCTGCATCTTTTACTGCGTTTTTGGTGCATTTTTGAGGTCACAGTGCTGCACCTAAATGCATGCGTTTCCTTCTCCCAGCAAAGTCTATGAGATTTCTATGTTGCTGTCCGCACAGTGCATCATTTTTTGGCTACATCTTGGCTGCATTTTTGAAGACGCAGCCAAGATGCATTATGTCAATTCTTTTTGCGTCTTCTCCGTGCGTTTCGGAGGGCTGGCAGATCAATCCCCACTGACTCGAGGTCGGCGGGGGATTGATTCATGTATTTGTCCAGATGCCAGTTCCCATAGAGTCATTGGGGACCTGAATCTGGTGTAAAGGGGTAGGCGCAAACGCTTCATACTTACCGAATCACCAACACAGCTGTCACACTGTTCCTGCAGCTGGTCATTCGCTTCCCGAGCCACTCATTACCTTCATTTCATATTCACTGTTTCCCCCGCCCACCGGTGGCTGTGATTGGTTGCAGTCAGACGCACACCCATGTTGAGTGACAGCTGTCTGATTGCAATCAATCACAGCCGCCGGTGGGTGGGTCTATATCGTACAGTACAATAAATAAATAATTTTAAAAAAACGCAGTGCGGTCTCCCCAATTTTGATACCACCCAAGATATAGCCTCAAAGCTGAGGGCTGGTATTCTCAGGCTGGGGAGACCCACGTTATTGGGAGCCCCCCAGCCTAAAAATATCAGCCAGCAGCCGCCCGGAATTGCTGTATCTATTAGATGCGACTTTACATCGCTCATCCTGATTGCCCTGATGCGGTGGCAATTGGGATTATAAGGAGTTAATGGCAGCCCATAGCTGCCACTAAGTCCTAGATTAGTAATGGCAGGCGTCTCCCCAAGACACCCTCCATCACTTATCTATAAGTGAAATGAAATAAACACAAACACCGAAATAATGCTTTATTTGGAATAAAAGACAAAAAGCACCTTCTTTCACCACTTTATTAACCCAACACAATCCTCCAGGTTTGACATTATCCACACGAGGTCCCACGAAGCATCCAGCACTGCTACATATCTGAAGCGCACAGCAAGCGCCATAGAACAGGACTACCCACTATGAAGTTCAGGTCGACTCGCAACTGAAGTGAGCCACGGCCACAGCATGGCCACGGCCTCCACCTGAGACAGCAAATCACCTGAGTGATGTCCCGCTGACTTCACACACTCTGTTACAGTGGGAGAACTCCAGCTGTGGTCGCGGGTAAACTGAGTGACGTCACTGCTTATCGCGCGGCTTACTTCAGTTGCTGCGTGGAGCTCACAGCTGTAATTGTCCGATGTAGCAGAGCTGGAAGCGTCATGGGACCTGGTGTGGATTACGGCAGACCTGGAGGGGTGTCTGGAGGGTTAATAAAGTGGTAAAAAAGGGAGCTTTTTTGTCTTTTATTTCAAATAAAGGATTTTTTGGGTGTTTTTGGTTATTTACTTTCACTTACAGATTAGTGATGGGGGGTCTCATAGACCCCTGCCATTACTAAGCTAGGGCTTAGAAGCAGCTGTGGGCTGTTATAAACTCCTTACTACCCTGATTGCCATGACACCAGCAATGGGAAGAGCCGGGCCCAGTGCCAGAATTGGCGCATCTTATGGATGCTCCACTTCTGGGGCGCCTGTGGGCTGCTATTGTTAGGCTGGAAAGGGCCAAACAATAATGGCCCTTCCCACCCTAATAACATCAGCCCCAAGTTGTCTGCTCTACCTTGTCTGGTTTTAGAAAAATGGGGGGACGCACGTCATTTTTTTTTTTAATTTATTTTAAATGATTCAAATAATTTAAAAAAAAAAGTGTGGGATCCGCTCTATTTTTCATAACCAGCCAAGGTACAGCAGAGAGCTGAGGGTTGCAGTCTGCAGCTGCTGCTGTTCCTGTGCTAGATAGGAAAAATGGGGGGGACCCCACATCATTTTTTAAAAAACAGCTGTCCAAGTTGGCTATCCCTCTGTAGAGCTATTCTGTTATTTCTATCCTATCTATTCTATAAATTTTTTCTTATAATCTATTATCTATCTATCATCTGTCTATCCATATATCTATCTATCATCTGTCTATCCATGTATCTACCTATCCTATCCTATCTTATTTGCTTCTCCTTTAAAAAATGTGTCGCGGGCTGGGGCGCCGGCCACGGCCGGTGGGGAGCTACTCGAGGCGCTCGGATCCGAGATCATGGCAGTGGCTTGAGTGGCAGCTAGATCCGGGCCCCTTGCAGCAGCCCATTTCTCACAACGCAATAAAGGGGTTATTTACAGGGGAGAGTTTGTCGGTGTGACGCCACCCGTGGGTTGCGGTGATAGTTGGTGACACCACCGCTGCCTTGGTATGGGCGCCCGGGGCGGATGGAGCGGGGCAGCAGGAGGGTATACCCTCCATGGGTAGGGGAGGTGTTGTCCCGGGGCCCAGGTGTTGGTGGAGAATGGATGGTGTAGAGTGCTGGGGCACCATTTGCATGCTAGACCGGATGATACCGGTGTACTCACTGTTGCTGATTAATTCACACCGAGTCCAAGTAGTAAACCAAGTGCCAGATGCCGGTAGCCTCCGGAGGGGTGTACTCGGGTCCCGCACACCGGTGAGCAGAACGGGGGCCCTTCCTCCTGCACTCTAATTTTGTCTTGTGTGTTGACTAGTCCGCATGGAACGGGAAGAGTCCACTTTCCTTGTCTTTGCTGTGGGAGCTGTGGCCCGCGAGATCTGACCCTCTGGATTTTTGCAGGCACTTGCAGACGCCCTATCCCCCGCGTTGGGTTTCCGTCTCACTCTATCTGGGCTACTCATGGGACAAGATCTGGAACGTTGTCCCCTGCTGGTTAATTGGAAAGGTGCTTGAGCTACAACCCCCGACTACCATTTCACTCCTCTCACTTCCTCTCTGTAGACTAGACTCTTTCTCTCTCTCTCACTCACTTGTTCCCTCCCCTGACACCTCAGGACCCCTAGGTGGGTGTCACCATCTGCTTAGCCATGTCCACTGGTGTTTCCCTATTGTCCTGGGGGGGTGACTAGGCTTTTGTGGCTGGTGTTAGCTGTGTGTGGTGTTGTGTTTGTAAGCCAAGGAGGATGGAGTCCTGCACCTGGAAGATTTGTGCAGTCTTTGTGACAAACTGGTTTTGCCAGGGAGTCACAAATGCATTAACAAAAGCGCGATAAAAACGCGGCAAAATATCATGCGTTTTTTAGGCCACAAGCTGCATTTTCTGAGACCACAGGAAAAAGATGCAGTCAAGATGCACTCAGAAAAAAAGATGCCACTTGTGAACATAGTCTATGATCTATGAAGAGTCCTGCCACATCCCTCAGCGTCTCCTGGGCGATGGCGGCTGACTCTGAAAGCTCCAGATATCCTGGGGTGCATCATGTAATGTCAATCTCGGGAACAAAGCCCCAGCAAATGTGGTTCCGGAGCCCTGAATGTCTGAGAGTGTGGCTGCTTTGTGATCCCTCCAGAAACAAAGTACTTGTGAATACAGTTCCTGGAGAGGAATACCAGTAAGTTTAGTTCCAGAAATCCCCCCTCGTCCAGGCAATGTGACACAGATATCACTGCCCCTCAGAGACAGAAAATCCTGAATATGGATCCAAAACATTTATTCTATTCTGTAACTTCATTATCTGGTCTTCATTGATGTGGACGATACCTCCTGTGTCATTGTGGCGTTGAGGGCAGACCCTGGAAGGGGGCGTAGCCCTCGCATCCCAGCTGGTGGTGGGTAGTGGGACTGGGAGCTAGAGAGTTGTGCAGTGGCAGTCAAAGGAGTAGGAGTGGAGCAGCCGCGTCTGAGGTGTAGAGCTGAAGAGTAGGACACTAGTCAGATGCTGCACCTGTAGTGGCTGCTGGCGGGGAAGAGCAGCGACCCAGTGAGGCTGCCTGAAAACCACCTAGTGAAGAGGTGGCTGAGTAAGGGGACTACCGGTAGGCCAGGCCCGCACGGGGAAATAGGTCCCCAGAGCAGGAACCCATCTACTTGGCCTGCTAAACCTGCTGGTGAGGGTGCTGGATGTACCTCACCGAACAACACAGAGTCCGCAGCATCAACAGCAATGAGGGGGCCCATAAGTAAGAGAAGGCAAGCAGCCAGCATTACTTGGTCCACGCTGTCAGCAAACGGGCCAGAAAGGGGAGAAGAGGCAGTTGCAACTTCCTTGGGTGATCCCGGAGTACTCCAAGTCGGGGTCACCTCAAAACTAGAAGGGCTAGGAAGGCAAGTCAGCAGTCACCCCTACGTCGGCCTGAAGGATACCTGGTTCCCCTCCTGGTTCATCATAGCATTGGCCGGGTTATCTCACTCTACCAGCAAAAAGTGAGTAAAAACCCTGAAAGACATTGCTGCCTGTGTGTGAGTTCTTCTGCGACCTGTGGTACTACACACTTACACTGAGCCTCTGGGGCTGGTCTCACTCTCGGGAGACCATAACATCAGATTGCATTTACCATCAGCCCCAGACACTCTCTAAACTGCACTGGCGGTCACCCACTGACCGCAATTACCGAGAGTGGTGTCACGATTCCTATTGAATTTAACCTGACTGACCTGTTGCCGGAAGATTCCCAGCACGTGAAGAACCTGAGGCGACCTGAAGGTGAGGAACTTCACATCATCTACATAGGAAAATTAAATTTTGTGCCTGTTCAGTTGTCTCGCACACATTCTGCTCTGTCCTACTGTGGATATAAATGGGCAATGAGCCCCATAGGGGTGAATGAGCCCCATGACTATCGGGAGGGTATAGGGTAGGAAGGGGTTAATTTTGGAGGGAATAGGGCTGTGTAAGGGATTAGGAGATTGGTGGTTTGGTGAGCGGCGAGGATTGGGCCAGAGGTCATAAGGGGTGGGGAGAAAAGGGGGAGTTTATAAGGGGCAGTTAATTGCAGTACCTCCACTTTTGCCGTTGGTGCCATTCTTGTGTGGTCAGCATCGCCGGTTCCAGAATGGCTAACCTAGCTGCGCTGCTGGAGTGGGTCCGTGGAGCCTCTGAAGTCCTGGGAGTGGATGTGGTGCGGGAGCAGCTGCGTGCGGCCTGTGGGAACGGAGCGATGGTGCCTTCTGCTGTGGCTGCAGCTGCAGCACCCAGACCTGTGTTGCGCGCTCGGCGGTCGCGGCCGCCGGAGCGTTACTCCCCCAGCGGGAGGGGAGCGAGATCCAGGAGCCCCTTGCGGGACCCTCCGGGGCAGGGGAGCCCTCACCAGCCTGCAGGAGCTTCGCCGGCCTCCGGGAGGAATCCTCATCGGAGATCCCGCGGGCCGGAGGTGGGCGGAGCTTGTGTGCGGCCTACTTCCGGTCCGCGGCCGGCAAGGCCCCGGACCAGATTAACAGCAGCCCCCGGTCATGTGCCGGCCGGGGGCAGAGCTCTGCAGAGTAATATGCCGTTGGAGACTCCCTGCAGACGGCAGGGGAGGCGCGCAGATAGTGCAGCCCAGGAGCTGCAGATCACCAGCCAAAGGGCTGCAGAGGAGGGGTCCAACAACCGGCAGGGCCACGGCGGGCGGTCAGTGGTGACGGTCCCCCCCAGCGTGGATCGTGCTGGGGGGAGGACTCAGCATCTATCAGAGGGCGGACGACCTTCCTGCAGTTGGCAGGGAGGGAGACCGGTGGGGATGGCAAGTGGAGCCGCAGTGCAGCAGTCGGCCTCGGGATCATCGTGGGTGGACGGCGGCAGGACGCCGCGTCAGGCGACGCGAAAAATGTCCAGCAGGAGGCAATTGGAGGAGCAGGGTGCGGTGACCGTGGGGGTTGACGGCCGCCAATTGCAGGCTGTCCCCTTGCTGGTCCCCCCTGAGGTCCTCAGCGGCGATTCGGACTCTGGTGACGAGGATGGAAGCGACAACGCGGCAAGACGGATGGAGCATCAGGAGAATCATGATACGGCTGTTCCGGATCCAATTCAGAGGCAGCCCGGTGAGCGAACGACGAGTATGCTTAATGTTGCGGGTAGTGTGGGGGGGTGCCTTCTGTGTCTGTGAATGCGCAGGGCTCTGGGGTTGGGGAGCCGTCGGCGTTACCGGGGGCAGAGTTTTGGGGCCAGTTATTGGGGGTGCTGCGGAGGCTGTCGGCTGAGCGAGCAGGTACGAGTGGGTCTGGTTCTCCGGCGGGGGCTTGGGTGGGTCCCTCGGGTGGCGTGCCACCGGGGGTGGTGGCGCAGAGTGTTGCTACGCAGGGAGCTGCAGTGACGACAGAAGCAGGGCAGGTGGCAGGAGTTGCGGCCGGGTCGGACGCGGTAAAGGACGGGGAAAAAGAGAAGGAGAAAGAGGATGAGGTGGTGCGGCTAGATGATAGGGCGCGGAGCGAGGTATACGTTTGCTTCGAGAGTCCGCTGGGGGTGCATTTGAAAAAGGAGGTGAGGGAGAAGATATGGAAAGGGGAGTATGTGGAAATTTTTTCCCTGCTTCCCCTTGAGAAGTTTAACTTGGATAAGGTGAAGCCAAGCGATTCAAAAAAGGAGAAGGAGGATGAGGAAAAGAGGAGGTATAGGCTTATTCCCAGGACATTTACCAACTGGTTACAGGCCTTTGCGATCCTAGCCAGTGTCATTGGGGAAAAGGAGCCGGAACATTGTTCCGCACTTTTCGGGTATATGGATTCGATTGGGGAGGCGTGTAGAGTGTACGGCGGTTTAGGGTGGTTGAGGTACGACGAACAGTTTCGGCAGCGCAAGGCTCTGCGGGCCAGAATTAAATGGGACCACAAGGACATCTCTTTGTGGATGAGGTTAATGACAGCCCCGGCCCAGCCCTTTCGGGGGGCTGCCGGGGGTTCGTGTACAAGCAACGGGTCCCCGGCGGGTCAGAGAAAAGGAGCCTGCTGGCAATTCAATGAGGGACAGTGTAAATTCGGGGCCTCGTGCTGTTTCAAGCACGAGTGTTCCGGATGTGGAGGTTCCCATCCTTTGTCCCGGTGCTGTAAGAAAGGGAAGGGTAAGCCCGGGGAGGGGGCTGGAAAAAGGGAGGACGCCGGTGAAGGTAGAGGCGATGCTTCCCTATTTAAGTAGGAATCCGGATGTTCTGGCGGCCAAGTTATTGAGGAAGGGTTTTACTGAGGGTTTTCGGATTCCGTTTGAATCTGGGGCCCCAGTGTTTCGCCCGGGTAACTTGAGGTCCGCAAGGGAGCACCCAGAGGTTGTGAAAGAGAAGCTGGACAAGGAGGTTGAATTAGGGAGGATGGCGGGCCCGTTTCAGGACCCACCATTTTCCAATCTTCGGATTTCGCCATTGGGGGTGGTTCCCAAAAAAGAGCCGAAGAAATTTCGGCTCATACATCATTTATCTTACCCGGCCGGGTTGTCGGTGAATGATGGGATATCACCTGAGCTGTCAGCGGTTTGTTATGTTTCTTTTGACAGAGCTTTGGATTTGGTGCGGGCGGCCGGGCGTGGGGCCCTGATGGCGAAAGCGGATGTGGAAGCAGCTTTTCGCTTGCTCCCAGTGCATCCAGACAGTCTGCACCTGTTGGGATGTATGTGGGAGGGAGAGTATTATGTGGACCGTTGCCTGCCCATGGGATGTTCTATTTCCTGTGCTTATTTCGAGGCATTTAGTTCTTTTGTGGAATGGGTAGTCCGGGACATGGCGGGGGTTCACTCCGTCATCCATTACTTGGACGATTTCCTTTGTGTTGGGCCGGCAAGGTCTTCGGTTTGTTCATTGTTGTTGTTTACGTTACAGCGGATAGCGCAGAGTTTGGGTATTCCTTTGGCAAAAGAAAAAACGGAAGGGCCAGTGACGGCTTTATGTTTTTTGGGCATAGAAATTGACACGATGGCAATGGAATGCCGCTTGCCGGAAGGGAAGTTGGTGGATTTAAAAGCGTCAGTGCGGTCATTATACCAGGCTAAAAAGGTGAGGCTGAGAGAGTTGCAGTCAGTTTTGGGTAAATTGAATTTCGCCTGTCGCATCATGCCGATGGGGCGCATATTTAATAGGAGATTGGCGAGCGCGACTGCTGGGGTGACAGCGCCGAATCATTTTGTCAGAGTGACGAGGGTGATGAAAGGGGATCTGCTGGTTTGGAATTCCTTTTTAGACAGGTATAATGGTAGGACACTGTGGATGAGCGAGGCAATGTCCAATAGTCAGATTGAGCTGTTTACGGATGCGGCAGGGGCGACGGGTTTTGGAGCGATTTTCCAGACTCATTGGTGCGTGGAACAGTGGCCACAAGCATGGAAGGAGAAGGGGCTGGTAAAGAATTTGGCTTTGCTTGAATTGTTCCCGATCATAGTGGCGCTCGAGCTGTGGGGCTCTGAATTTTTGGGAAAAAAGGTTTGCATGCATTGTGATAATATGGCGGTGGTTCATTCTATCAATTCGTTGTCAGCAAAATCTCCCCCGGTGGTGGGGTATCTGAGGCATCTGGTGCTCCGTTGCTTGGCGTTGAACATTTGTGTTGTGGCGAGGCATGTGCCGGGGGTTCAGAATGAGGTGGCTGATGCGCTGTCTCGGTTTCAGTTTCGCAGGTTCAGAAGGCTGGTGCCGGGAGCAGACGACGATGGAGCACTATGTCCGGAATGGTTGTGGGATCTAGCATTGGTGTAGCTTTGGAGGGCATTAGGAGATCGGTGTCTGAGGCTACTTGGTGCCGATACCAGGCAGTGTGGAATGAGTGGGAAGAGTTAGGCAGGTCGGATTTCATGGAGCCGGGTTATAATGGCCGAGTGGTGGGGGTTTTGGCGGTGATTAGTGGCGATTTTTCAGCGGGACGGTCCGTATCGGTAATGAGTTACCGGTTGTCAGCCTTGGCCTTTTTATTCAAGTTGCAAGGGGTGCGGGATGCCACGAAGGATTTTCTGGTGCGGCAGGCCATGAAGGGTTTTAGAAGAGGGGTGCGGTCGCGGGACTCTAGGCGACCGATATCACTTCCATTGTTAGTGCGTTTAGTGGGGTGCTTGGGGGAAGTGTGTGCGTCCCCTTACGAACAGAGGTTGTTTGCAGTGGCATTTGTATTGGCCTTTTTCGGGGCCTTTCGGATTGGCGAGTTGGTTAGTCCGGCGAAGCAGGTAGTAGGAGGGTTGTTATTGGGAGACGTAACGCTTGGAGTAGATCGGGTGGAATGTCGATTACGTTTTTCCAAAACGGATCAGGTGGGGCGCGGGCGCCTGGTGGTTTTGTATGGGATACCTGGCCACCAATTGTGCCCGGTTGGGCAGGTAACAGAGTTTTTGAAGATAAGGGGAGGTTATCCTGGGGTTTTCTTGAGACACGTGGATGGATCTGCACTGTCCAGATTCCAGTTTATTACGGTTTTAAAAACTGTGTTGGCACGAGTGGGGGAGGTGCCAGGTGACTATGGGTCACACTCCTTTCGGATTGGGGCAGCGACAGAGGCGGCTAGGTGGGGTTTGAGCGATGATTGTATCCGGCGCATTGGGAGATGGGAGTCGTCCAGGTTCCGTTTGTACATAAGGCCGCACCTGCTGAGGGGTGACGGGGAGGGATTCGGCTGGTTTGGAATTACGGGGGTTAATAGGTGTTTATTTTGAGACAAGGTTTCTTAGTTCAGTTGCTGTTTATTCTTGGTTTTATATTTTTAGGTGTGTGCCTGGTGTGGATTCTCGGGCATTCCTTTGTTCACTGGGGAGCGTTGCGGGCGGATGTGCGGCCCGACGGTCGGCAACTTGGAGTGGCGAGAACGGATGCACGGGTCAAATGGATCGGGATTCGGGGCATGACCTGGGGGAGAGTTCGGCCAGAGGTGGCTTACTATAGCAGGATTGACCAGGATCCTAATGTTCTCATTTTGCATGTGGGGGGAAATGATTTAGGGGTGAGGACAGCGAGGGAATTGAAAACGGACATTAAGCTGGATCTTTTGCACCTGTGGAGAGCGTTCCCGGGTATTATTATAGTATGGTCGGATATTGTGGCTAGGGAGAACTGGCGTTTTGGGAGGTCGGTCGACCGTATTAATAGGGCACGTATTAAATTGAATAGGGTGATTGGCCGGTTTGTGGCGCGGAATGGGGGCTTGGTGGTGCGACATAAGGAATTGGAGGAGTCGGCAGGTCAATATTTGCGGAGAGATGGGGTGCATCTCACAGATATCGGCTTGGACTTGTGGATGCTTGGTTTGCGGGATGGTCTGGAGCAAGCCATGGGGGTGTGGGGGGTCACGTGGCCGGTCTGTGGCGGGGGGATAGGTCCGTTCCTAGAGGCTGGGAGCACCGATAGTCGGTGGGGAGTATGAAGTCACTCAGGGGTAGTGGCTTCAGACAGGATTGGGAACTTGTGGGCGTAGGTCCTGCAGGTTCTGGGAAGGGGTATTTTAACGATGGAACGTTATTACCCCACACCTTGGGTTGGTTGGTCACGCCTGAGGTGGTCCTCTGGGCCAGTGGTATGTTACGGCCAGGGGATAAGGATGATTATTGGCTTCTTGGACGGACCTATCGGTTGTTTGTCAGTTGGGAGGGTATACATGTATCGGTTTATGTTAAAGAGGGTGGCATGTTGAGCCACAAGTTTTTGATACATGTATACCGTTTAAATAAAAGCTGTGGCCATTCGTCCATAAAAACTTGTTATGTCTTTATTTCAAGTAGAGTGGTTAAGAGGTGTCTTGTATATTGGAGACCCAATTATCCCTTTTAGATACGTCAAGATGGGCAATGAGCCCCATAGGGGTGAATGAGCCCCATGACTATCGGGAGGGTATAGGGTAGGAAGGGGTTAATTTTGGAGGGAATAGGGCTGTGTAAGGGATTAGGGGATTGGTGGTTTGGTGAGCGGCGAGGATTGGGCCAGAGGTCATAAGGGGTGGGGAGAAAAGGGGGGGTTTATAAGGGGCAGTTAATTGCAGTACCTCCTCTTTTGCCGTTGGTGCCATTCTTGTGTGGCCCGCCCACCCGCCCTTAATGTATAAAAAAAAAAAAACAAAACTTAAAAATAAAAAAAAAAAAAACAAAAAAAAAACATCAAATGGTTATATGGTGGTTCTTTGTTTGTCGCAGCGGGGGGATAGGTCCGTTCCTAGAGGCTGGGAGCACCGATAGTCGGTGGGGAGTATGAAGTCACTCAGGGGTAGTGGCTTCAGACAGGATTGGGAATTTGTGGGCGTAGGTCCTGCAGGTTCTGGGAAGAGGTATTTTAACGATGGAACGTTATTACCCCACACCTTGGGTTGGTTGGTCACGGCCGAGGTGGTCCTCTGGGCCAGTGGTATGTTACGGCCAGGGGATAAGGATGATTATTGGCTTCTTGGACGGACCTATCGGTTGTTTGTCAGTTGGGAGGGTATACATGTATCGGTTTATGTTAAAGAGGGTGGCATGTTGAGCCACAAGTTTTTGATACATGTATACCGTTTAAATAAAAGCTGTGGCCATTCGTCCATAAAAAGTTGTTATGTCTTTAAGTCAAGTAGAGTGGTTAAGAGGTGTCTTGTATATTGGAGACCCAATTATCCCTTTTAGATACGTCAAGGATGAAACATCACTGTGTAAGCACCGAGCGACGTCTTTCCAGTCATTTTCGGTGGCAGATAAAAAAAAACCATGTCTCTTGGCGCTTGCACAGTGATGTTTTATGCTCTGCCCACAGATAATTTTATATATCCTCTCGTTACTGAGCAATTAGGGATAATCTTTACAAGACAAATAGTCTGACAATACTCTTGATTTATATGAATCTACCTGCAATCAGGGAGTATAGCAGTATTCATCATTGCCACGTATGTAAGTGATAGAGCCCAAGAAGCTTTACAAATAAAAGAGAAATCAGAGAACTCTGAATTACGTGCTCGCCTTCATTTTCTGATCTCTTAGGGTCTGTGTGCACTGGGTAGAAGTGTTTCTTCTGCAAAATCCACACCCTCTGGCAGAATTCTGCATCTGAGACAAAAAAACGCACCCAAAATCCGCATGCAGTTTTACTGCAGTTTGTTGCGTTTTTGGTGCAGATTTGCTGCATTTTTTTTTGCGGATTTGACACGGTTTTGTCCCTGCGGTTTTTAACCATTATGCAATGGCAAAACTGCAGGTTCCTGCGGAAAAGGAGTGACATGCTACTTCTTTTTGCTGCAGAAATTCTGCAGCAAAACATATAGGGGAAAAAAAAAACAGTGTGCACACAGCATTTTGATTTTCTCATAGATTTTGCTGGAGAAGGACTACAGGAAGGTTATGACCAAAAACTACACCTTTCCTGGAGCAAAAAACGCAGTGTGCGCACATGGTCTTAATAAGGTTTAATATTCCTTAATCTTTCCATATCTACAATAGAAGGAATCCTTTACTTTCATAGGTGCATAGTTAACATCCCCGCTATCTAACTGTGAGCCTTCCACCTTATCCATAAGGTGAGCACTGTGCACAGAGAACACTTGGGAAATATTTAGAGAGGATATATAGCTGCCGTTATACCCTCCGGAAGCTCAGAATTTTTAATTTCTTCCTTCTGATTCCATTTTATTGTTAAACGATTAGGAGTACAATAATAACACATCAAGATATGACAAGTAGCTGTGAGTGATACGACATGTAAGCTGTGAGTGATGCAACATGTAAACCGTCAGGAATATGATATGTAAGTGTGACGCCCCTGGACTATCGGGTCGTCACAGGGTATTGCACAATCTGCCCTCCCGTGCAGTATCCACCTCCTTCTTGGTTGTGGGTCCCTAACTACATGGTGTTGTCTACATCAGCTAATCAACATCCTAGATACACCCTGCACCACACCCACCAAACACACTATTGGACGGCTTGAGTGGAATAGAGTCGCCCACTTGGGGGATTGAAAAAGGGAGGTCAGGGGTGTCAGTAGAGAAAAGTAGTGTGTAGAGAGCGGAAGTGAGAGGAGGTCAGGAGTAGGGCTCCTAGGAAAACAGTCTAGGTAGCAGACGGTGGTCTGGGCCTTGAGGAGCTGGACCCCCGGTCGCAGGGGATCGTGGCAAGGGGCACGGACCTGTCGAGGACAGCCGGCGGCCTTACACCATCACTGGGCTGGGACCAGGGCACGACGGGATACGTGGACACTAGGTCAGGGAGTAGCTTCTGGCAACCTGACAATTTACCCGAAGAGAACGGAGTCTTCAGGAGCCGTTCTCCACCACCCGCTCCAGAATCGGGGTACTATCGCAATGAGGGGGATAGGACTTTCCATTCAAACGGCCCAGAAAATCCCAAGCGTGAACCCTGAGAGCAAGCTCCCACACTTAGCCATAGTGGGGAGCGGGACCAGGCAAGTTCCATACTACCGACAAAGAAAGTCAACTGAGTGCCAGGAGGCAGGTCACGGATCACCAGGCAACACCATCGGGGACGGGACCCGAACTAAGCTCCCCTCAGCGGCAGCGGTATCCAGAACTTTGGTTTATCCAGTTGTCGGTGTCAGCTTGGACTGAGAGAGTACGCAAGTGACCCCATAGCACCCAACGGCACTTTCCCACCATCACCGAGCCCCGGAGTATCCCCCCTACCCGTGGAGGGTCACAACACCTGGCTGACCCATTCCATCACCCCTGGGTACTCCCAACTGCAGCAGTGGTACTTCTAAATAACCACATACCACGGGTGGCATCACAAACTTAATACACTCCCTTGTAAATACCCCTTCTATTTTCGTGTGGCCACACGACTCCCGGGTCCAGAGACCCACGAGCCCCCGAGCATCCGGATCTGAGCAGCTCGGCTGCTGGCACGGGGGCGGTACATAAGCAGTGAGGGATAGGACATGTAAGCTCTGAGTGATACGACATCTAAGCTGTGAGTGATACAACATGCAAGCTGTGAATTATGTTAGGGTGGCCCAGGGCATTAGTCGTTGTTCAGGCTTGGTCCTCGGATGCCCCATCCATCCCCACAGGGTGAGGGATGTGGTATGTGATTGTGTGGTGGACATGCTTGGGTGTGAGGGTTTGAGTGGTGCAGGTCATACTTTTCGCTGTATATCGCTGGTGTCCCAGGCAAACTGGTCCTTCCCATGGTGAAGATAGACAGTAAGGCAAACAGAACTTTCTTAGTGTAACTTTTAATTCAACACATTCAACTTTCCGTGTGAGGTAGCGGACACAAATCTTACGTAGATTCTCTTCATATAACATTAGATACACAGCAGTAAAGTCTCCTAAGTTTCCTTCCCTACCTAACGGTCCACTTTTGCTTCCCTTTTCTCTGGAGGATCTCTAAGGCACACTCCTAAAACAACAGGTATTGAGGTCCAGGCCCTCGGATACTATAGACCAAGTCCCAGCTTCTCAGGCATTTCCTCTGGAAGTGTCGTGGGCTGGAGGGGCACGCGGTCGCTACGCTCGGGTCCGGGGCTTCTGCTGCTGCTGCTGCTCGGTGGCTCGAGCGGTGGGCCGGACCCGGGGACTCGAGCAGCGCTCCTCGCCCATGAGTGAAAAGGGGTGGTTTGTTTGGGGATTTAGTCCGTGACGCCACCCACGGATCGTGGTGATGATGGGCACCACCGCTGCTGGTGACGGGGATCCCAGGAGCGATGGCAGGGAGCAGCTAGGGTGTTGGTTCCCCCTCCGTGGGTAGGGGTTGGTGATCCCGGGGCCCGGAGATGATGCGGGGAGGCAGGGCAGCTGGGGTGCAAGGTTGCAGAGGCAGCGCGGCGCGGTGCCGGATGGCACTGTTGTACTCACTCAGCTACAGATTCACAGAGTCACTGGTAAACGAAACGGCTAAATGGACGGGTCCCGCAGCCGGCTGCTGAGTCTGTGCTCTCCCCGGACAGGTTAATGGCGGCTGTCTTTCCCTGCACCACTGTAGAACTGTATTGGCTACGATGGTTTCCCAACGGTAGTCCGCTCCCCGGCGTATATGTGCCGAGGGACCTTGTTTTGCCCGCAGGCCCTGGCCCTTGGATCTCTAGCCTATGGCGGTGGCTTTATATCCTCACGGTTTGGACGGTTGCCTTCTATCGGGACTTGGTTGTTAGGGAACCCCTAGGGTTCCGGTCACTCTCGGATTTGACCTTTGCCGGCGGCTCCTAGCCTGGTCGGGGTCCGATGGCCCTGCCTTTGTGCTGGATACAGATCTGTTCCCCGGTTTGGTACCGCCCGTCCCCGGTCCTACGGTTCCACCGACTTTTACCCACTCCTACAGATGGCCACCACCGTCTGCCGACCTTGCTCACAGTGCCTGGGCTCCGTCCCAGACACTAGCAGCTTCTCTCCTCTCCACTTCACTCTCTGACCAAAACTGACTCCTAACTGACTGCTTTTCCCGCCTCCAGGCCTGTGAACTCCTCGGTGGGTGGGGCCAACCGCCTGGCTCCACCCCACCTGGTGTGAACATCAGCCCCTAGAGGGGGCAACAAGGATTTTAGTTTGACTGGTGTGACTATCCAGGGGAGGGGGTGTGGGCGGTTTTGTGCCTGTGAGTACCTGGCTAGTCCAGGGCGTCACAGAACCGCTATCCTCTTTAGACAATAGGAGGATAAGAAGGTCGCCATAGTCCTAGTGAAGAGCTTTCTGCTTGCAGTTGCTGCCGAAGGTTCCTGAAAAAAGGTGGATCCCTGCTTCACTGAAGTTGGAGTTGGTGCTTACCCCTGCCAGAAAGGGTCAGGGACCCGGCCTGCAGAACATCCACAAGCTCAGTCTCTAGTATTGGGGCCATTTCTCAGTTACTAGCCCTTAGCTTTCTCGTATGAAGTTCCAATTGTTAGGAAGACTTCACGCTATCTCACAATCATTCTGCCACTTCAGAGTAAACGAGATCACCCACTAACTCCAGCCTTTTAGGTATAACTTGACCTGCACATCCAACTCAACTGCAGACAAACCCTATCTCAATCTAAGATGGAGTTGGTCCTGTTTCCTGGTCACTGGCTCCTCCGCCTATAGGCGAATCACACAACTTAAAAGGAACCTGTCACCAGTTTTTTGCCCTATAAGCTGCGGCCACCATGACTGGGCTCTTATATACGGCATGTTAGAATGCTGTATATAAAAGCCCAGGCCGCTGGGTAGAATATAAAAAACACTTTATAATACTCACCTAAAAGGTTGCTCCATTGCACAACGGTCGGATGGGTGTCTCCGTTCTCCGGGACTGGCGCCTCCCCTTTGGGCCATCTTGGTCTTCCTTATTCTGAAGCCGCGATGCATGATGTGTCTACGTCATACACACGTGCCGGCATTGAGGTCCTGCACAGGCGCACTACAATACTTTAATCTGCCCGGCTTAGGGCAGATCAAAGTGCACCTGCGAGGGACTTTAATGCCAGTGAGGGTGTATGACGTAGGACACGTCATGCACCGCGGCTTCAGAATAAGAAAGACCAAGATAGCCGAAAGGGGAGGCGCCGGTCCCGGAGAACGGAGACACCCATCCGACCGTTGTGCAATGGAGTAACCTTCTAGGTGAGTATTATAAAAGTGCTGGCCAAAAGTATTGGCACCCCTGCAATTCTGTCAGAGAATACCCAGTTTCTTCCTGAAAATGATTGCAATCACAAATTCTTTGGTATTATTATCTTTATTTAATTTGTCTTCAATGAAAAAAAAAAAATTGTCATAAAGCCAAATTGGATAAAATTCCACACCAAACATAAAAAAGGGGGTGGACAAAAGTATTGGCACTGTTTGAAAAATCATGTGATGCTTCTCTAATTTGTGTAATTAACAGCACCTGTAACTTACCTGTGGCACCTAACAGGTGTTGGAAATAACTAAATCACACTTGCAGCCAGTTGACATGGATTAAAGTTGACTCAACCTCTGTCCTGTGTCCTTTTGTGTACCACATTGAGCATGGAGAAAAGAAAGAAGACCAAAGAACTGTCTGAGGACTTGAGAATCCAAATTGTGAGGAAGCACGAGCAATCTCAAGGCTACAAGTCCATCTCCAAAGACCTGAAAGTTCCTGTGTCTACGGTGCGCAGTGTCATCAAGAAGTGTAAAGCCCATGGCACTGTGGCTAACCTCCCTAGATGTGGAAGGAAAAGAAAAATTGACGAGAGATTTCAACGCAAAATTGTGCAGATGGTGGATAAAGAACCTCGACTAACATCCAAACAAGTTCAAACTGCTCTGCAGTCCAAGAGTACAACAGTGTCAACCCGTACTATCCGTCGGCGTCTGAATGAAAAGGGACTGTATGGTAGGATACCCAGGAAGACCCCACTTCTTACCCCGAGACATAAAAAAGCCAGGCTGGAGTTTGCCAAAACTTAATTGAGAAAGCTTAAAACGATTTGGAAGAATGTTCTCTGGTCAGATGAGACAAAGTAGAGCTTTTTGGCAAAAGGCATCAACTTAGAGTTTACAGTGAAAAAAAGAGGCATTCAAAGAAAAGAACACGGTCCCTACAGTCAAACATGGTGGAGGTTCCCTGATGTTTTGGGGTTGCTTTGCTGCCTCTGGCACTGGACTGCTTGACCGTGTGCATGGCATTATGAAGTCTGAAGACTACCAACAAATTTTGCAGCATAATGTTGGGCCCAGTGTGAGAAAACTGGGTCTCCCTCAGAGGCCATGGGTCTTCCAGCAGGACAATGACTCAAAACACACTTCAAAAAGCACTAGAAAATGGTATGAGAGAAAGCACTGGAGACTACTAAAGTGTCCAGAAATGAGTCCAGACCTGAACCCCATAGAAGACCTGTGGAGAGATCTCACAATGGCAGTTTGGAGAAGGCACCGTTCAAATCTCAGGGACCTGGAGCAGTTTGCCAAAGAAGAATGGTCTAAAATTCCAGCAGAGCATTGTAAGAAACTCATTGATGGTTATCGGAAGCGGTTGTGCGCAGTTATTTTGGCTAAAGGTTGTGCAACCAAGTATTAGGCTGAGGGTGCCAATACTTTTGTCTGGCCCATTTTTGGAGTTTTGTGTGAAATGATCAATGATTTGATTTTTGTTTTATTCTCTTTTGTGTTTTTTCATTGCAAGCAAAATAAATGAAGATAATACCAAAGAATTTGTGATTGCCATCATTTTCAGGAAGAAACTGAGTATTATCTGACAGAATTGCAGGGGTGCCAATACTTTTGGCCAGCACTGTAAAGTGTTTTTTATGTTCTACTGGCCTGGGCTCTTATATACAGCATGTTAGAATGCTGTATATAAGAGCCCAGTGGTGGTGGCCGAAGCTTATAGGGCAAAAACTGGTGACAGGTTCCCTTTAACCCAATAATCAGCACTAGTGTCTAGCGCAAAGTAATATTACCATTTTACATATTTGTGCACAATAAATGACAAGTGTAATTGGTCAAGCATCAAATCATATATAAATGAAGTGCAAGAAAAATTGTAAAATGATAAAAATACATTTTTATTAATATAATTTAAAAATAGAAATGAAATTAACTCAAATAGCCAATAGGTGGCATCACTAACCAAAGTGCAATTAAAACATAATGTAAACAATCATCAATGTAAATTAAATATAAATAAATCTATGAATAGATAAATAAATTACCCCCAATAGATATAAGCCATGAGAATGAGATAAATAGTATAGTCATAACTAGGAGGGTATAAGATACATGAATAGATTAGCATTACTAGTATGTACAGTGTGGTCCCATGGTCCCCGACGCGCGTTTTGGCACTGTGCCTTTGTCTTCTTCACTTTTGGGGTTTTCTGGCACCTCAGGGGCTCTGCAAATGTCACTGGCAAACTATCAGTGCTTTAAAATCCAAATAGGTCCTTCCTACTCTGCCCTGCCGAGCGGCCAATCAGTAGTTCAGGGAGAAATTGCACAATAAATTATAGGCTCCAGTTTCCCCTTTTAACTCTTGTGTAACTGACAAACTTGCAGCTAATAGAAAAATTACATTTTTTACCACTTAAATGTTATATTTCCATGTCCCAATGTTATAAAATTCTATGAGGCTCCTGAAAGTTAAAAATGCTCACTACACCCCTAGATGAATTCCTTCAGGAATTTAGTTTCCAAAATGGGGTCACTTGTATTTTTTTTTTTGCTGTTTTGGCACTGCAGGAGCTCTGCAAATGTGACATGGAATTCACAATGTATTCCAAATTTATGTTCACAAAACCAATTAGCGCTCCAAATACCAGTTTTTGACCACATATCATCAGATTTGGGAGAAATTGGTAACAAATTATAGGATCCGTTTTCTTCTATTATCCATTGTTAAAATTACAAATTTTGGGGCTAAAACAACCTTCTAGCAGAAAAACAATTATATTTTCATATCCAAATTTTAAAAAGATAATGTGAAGCATCTACAGGTTCAGTATGCTGAACACTACCGTAGATCAATTCCTTGATGTGACTAGTTCCCAAAATGAGGTCACTTGTGGGGGTTTCTGCTGTTTTGGTACCTCAGGGGCTGTGGAGACATGGTGCCCGCAATCTATTCCAGCCAAATGCAATCCAAATACCAATTGTTGCGTCTTCCTTTCCGAACACGGCTGTGCTTCGAAACAGAACTTGTGACTACATGTGGGGTATTGCAACGCTCATAGGAAAGTAGGTATCAAACTGTAGAGTTCACTTTTTTCTGTTACTTCTTGAAAAAGTGAAAAATTTGGGGCTAAAGCAATATTTATGTAAAAAAATAAATAAATAAATAAAAATTTCAATGTGACGACCTAATGTTATCAAATTCTGTGTAGTACCTGTGGGTTCAAAATGCGCAATATACCCCTGGATGAATGGTCCCCCACTATACCCAAGGATAAACTCCTCATTCAAACGCTCAGACACCGAGTTTTCTCATTGATTGGTTTTATTGCATATTAATCATAATAACAATAAATCCATCATTGATCAGTAAGGGTTAATCAAATAAATAAATAGCTAAAACATGGCGGACTCTGGGAACAATTTTTTAACTTTGTGCTGGAATCACAGAGATAATAATAGGTGGAGATTGGTCACACAGGAGGCTCTGGGACGTCACCACGATGGCAGGAACCAGTGACCGGTCATCATGGCCCCCCGTGTATCACACCCAGGGCAGATCATACAATGGGGGGCGGCACACAGGGGGCTCCTGCCATTATGCTCCTGTAGATTTATATATCACTGACCCGACACCAGGGGATAAATATTTCCTGCACACGTCATTATACATTAGTAGGGTATCAGTCATTAGAAACAACATTGACCACCATGTTTTTCACATTCGTACACACTGGACTGTATGATACATTTTTGCATCTCAGACATTTTTCTTCCTTGGATTTCCTCTTGGTTAGATACGCGATACAAACAATATTCCACATTGTTATTAAATTCGGGAAATTTTACACTTCCCCTTAACCTTTTTGTTACTCATTTTATACCTTTTAGTTAACAATGGTCTAATCTACACAATTGCGTGATTCTCTGGATGGTTGCTGACGTCAATTGTATGGGGAGGCGCCAAGAATGTTAAAAGGAGGCGGAGTTTTGTTTAGTGCATTCCTCCACCCATAGCACTTAACACTTTAGTTGCATAAGAACATGGAATTCAAAATATTCATACAATATATTGACATTATGAAAGCAAAAATGAGTTAATCTTCTAGAGGGCTACATGTGCAAATAAATGGGCAATCTAACCATATAACCATACCTCCCAACTTTTAAAGAAAGGAAAGACGGACAAAATGTGTGGCAAATTTTGACCACGCCCCCTAGCCACGCCCCCTAGCCACACTTATTTAGCAGTAAGGGTCATTCAGCAGATGCCCCGGACTGTTCATTCAAAAAAACATATCGTAAACACACAATAATCAGAGAAGATTGTTATTGCGCTCGTGGTACAGACACCTGCAGAAAAACGCAGCATTTATGCTACGTGTGAACACGGCCTGAGCAATAAATTTGTATTACATTTTTTATGGCTTTTAACAAAGAAAAATGATAAATTGCACCTTTTTTTACGCCTTTTACCGATCCCCATCAATAATCTGATCAATGGGTTGTTCGGGTAGTTACGATTACAGGGACACCAAATATGTCCATGTTATTTGCTGATTTGTGATGTTTATTATTTTATAAATAAGTGTAATAAAATTACATTATTCTATTTTTTTTTAAATTATTTTTAGTAATTTTATTAGAAGAAAAAAAAAACTCTTTTTCTCTCCCTCTACAATACAGGACACAAAGACGCTGCTCTGTACAATGGATCTCTATGTCCTGTATAATCTACTGTGTAATCAGAGGCTGCATTGTAGTTTTATCCATATAAAATCCTCCCTCTGACATCATTGATTGTAGTGGCTCAACAGCTAGAAAAGCTAGAAGACTGCTGGACACATGTTTGAAAGTTGTTGGCTTGAATGAATCCAAGGTGGTGAAAATAAAAAAAAAAATTATAAATATATTTGCATTTTTTTCTCATTTCTTTATTATACAACCCCTGGCAAAAATTATGGAATCACCTGTCTCTGAGGATGTTCATTCAGTTGTTTACTTTTGTTTACAAAAAGCAGATCACAGACGGCACAAAACTAAAGTAATTTCAAAAGGCAACTTTCTGGCTTTAAGAAACACTAAAAAAAAATCATGAAAACATAATGTGCAGCCAGTAACGGTTACTTTTCAAGACCAAACAGGGGGAAAAATTATGGAATCACTCAATTATGAGGAAAAAATTATGGAATCACCCTGTAAATTTTCATTCCCAAAACTAACACCTGCATCAAATAAGATCTGCTCGTTAGTCTGCATCTAAAAAGAAGTGATCAGACCTCGGAGAGCTGTTGCACCAAGTGGACTGACATGAATTATGGCTCCAACACGAGAGATGTCAATTGAAACAAAGGAGAGGATTATCAAACTCTTAAAAAAGGGTAAATCATCATGCAATGTTGCAAAAGATGTTAGTTGTTCACAGTCAGCTTTGTTTAAAATCTGGACCAAATACAAACAACATGGTAATGTTGTTAAAGGCAAACATACTGGTAGACCAAGGAAGACATCAAAGCATCAAGACAGGAAACTTAAAGTAATATGTCTCCAAAACAAAAAATGCACAACAGAAAATAGAGGAATGAATGGGAGAAAACTGTAATCAATGCCTGTGACCGAACTGTAAGAAACCGCCTAAAGGAAATGGGATTTACATACAGAAAAGCTAAACAATAAAAAGACGACTGCCTGAAGAGAACATGTAAATTTCCACAGTCATTGATGATATGGGGCTGCATGTCAGCTAAAGGCACTGGGGAGATGGCTGTCATTACATCTTCAATGAATGCCCAAGTTTACATTGAAATTTTAAACACTTTGTGTTTAAACACTTAAACACTAAAAACACTTTTCATAATTTATCAATTGAAAGGATGTTTGGGGATGATGAAATCATTTATCAAGATGATAATGCATCCTGCCATAAAGCAACAACTGTGAAAACATTCCTTGAAAGAAGAGACATAAGGACAATGACATGGCCTGCAAATAGTCCGGATCTCGATCCAATTGAAAATCTTTGGTGGAAGCTGAAGAAAATGTTCCATGACAAGGCTCCAACCTGCAAAGCTGATCTGCAACAGCAATCAGAGAAAGTTAGAGCCAGATTGATGAAGAGTGCTGTCTGTCACTAATTAAGTCCATGCCTCAGAGACTGCAAGCTGTTATAAAAGCCAGAGCTGGTGCAACACAATACTAGTCATGTATTGGAGGATTATTTTGTTTGTTTTTCATGATTCCATAATTTTTTCCTCATAATTGAGTGATTCCATAATTTTTGCCAGGGGGTGTAGTAGTTTTATGGGTACAAATGAATCTGACTCTTTTTATCTATCTATCTATCTATCTATCTATCTATCTATCTATCTATCCCTCTGTCTATTCTATCTATCCCTCTATCTATCTATCCCTCTATCTATCCCTCCCTCCCTCCCTCTATCTATTATATATTTATCTATCATGTATCATCTATCTATCTATCTATGTATCTGTGATGCCCCTGCGGTAACCAGGTGTCACAAAATTAGGTAACATCACAGGTAACAGCTCAGGTCCTACATAACTGTGCCAGTCAATACACACACCAGCACACCAGGACACTTACACTTAGAACCAGGGGACAGGGCTGGGCACTGTGAGCTAACAGGCAGTCACCTGGGGGAGGAGCGAGTGGCTTGGGGAGTGTGCGTAGACAGCGAGAGTTAAGTAGTAAGCAGGAGGAGAGTGAGGAGGTGGTGGAAGGATACCGCAAGGACATGAGGAGGAAGAGCAGCCACTCAGGGGAGAAAGTAGTTGGAGAGCGAGAAAGCAAGCCCCAAGGACAGAGGAATCCTGTGGGGTGGACATTCAGGGCTCCCAGTACTTTGCACACACGGATGGCAGACCCTAGAACAGACAGGGACTTCAAGCCATCTGTTAACTCTGACAGGTGGGTGGGTTTTCAGGACTCATCTGCCACCACTAACGTCCTAGGCATCAGCAGCAAAGAAGGGACTGGGAGAAATTCCCTTAAATAGTTCAAGCTGCCTGCGGCAGGACCCAGACACCAGACAGACCTCCAGGAGCTCCACGCCAGGGAGGACCGACAAACACACCAGAGTGCATCGGTGTGAGAGTGGCACCAGGTCAGCTGGAACAGGTATAGTGGACTTGGGCGCACCTGGGATCCAGCACGTCTCCAGGGTGCGAACCCCAGCTGTAAGTAAAAGCAACTAAACTGCACTCCCCTGTCTCGACTGAGTTATTACCTGACGCCTCCACGTTAACCCCTTACCTACCCCTGGGGAAAAGCCCTGTTCGCGGAGGGCTTCACCATATACGCTGCCCCTTCCATCATCCCCAGGGAAGACCGGCAGCGGAGGCCCCATTATCCCTGGCTGTGCACCGCTAGTGGCGTAGTCGGACTATTTTTATTATTTTTCCCTTTTCATTTAAAAACTGTTCGACAGTGCCCTCGGGTCCAGGACCCCTCGAGCCACGGACTGCCCGGATGCGAGCAGCTCGGCTGCCCTGGGGCGCAACATATCTGTCTATCCCTCTATCTATCATGTATGTATCTATCTATCTATCCCTCTATCTATCCATCCATCCCTCTATCTATCTATTATCCATCTATCCCTCTATCCATTATCTATCTATCTTTCCCTCTACCTATCTATCTATCTATCCATTATCTATCTATCTATCCCTCTATCTATCTATCTATCTATCTATCTATCTATCCATCTATCTATCTATCTATCTATCTATCTATCTATCTATTATCCATCTATCCCTCTATCCATTATCTATCTATCCCTCTATCTATCATGTATGTATCTATCTATCTATCCCTCTATCTATCTATCTATCTATCTATCTATTATCCATCTATCCCTCTATCCATTATCTATCTATCTTTCCCTCTACCTATCTATCTATCTATCTATCCATTATCTATCTATCTATCTATCCCTCTATCTATCTATCTATCTATCTATCTATCTATCTATCTATCTATCTATCTATCTATCTATCTATCTATCTATCTATCCCTCTATCTATCTATCTATCTATCTATCTATCTATCTATCTATCTATCTATCTATCTATCTATCTATCTATCTATCTATCTATCTATCCCTCTATCTATCTATCTCTCTATCTATCTATCTATCTATCTATCTATCTATCTATCCATTATCTATCTATCTATCTATCTATCCCTCTATCTATCTATCTATCTATCTATCTATCTATCTATCTCTCTATCTATCTATCTATCTATCTATCTATCTATCTAGCTATCATCTTTGTAGCTTAATAATCTCTTTTGGTTTCTCTACTGCAATACAGAGGTCAAGATTACCAAATCTTCCTAGGTTTTTCATTACAGGCAGTGGCTCAATGGGTAGAGCTGCTGCCTATTGGCAATAAGTTCATGAGTTCAAGTCCTGGCCCTCCTGGTAAACCAGAGCAGATGAGAATTTAATTTATTCACTGCACTGAGGGGAGGAGCGGGTGCTATCACTAGCGATGTCGCAGCGTGTAAAGCACCCTTAAGAACAACCATTTAAATGGAACCTGTCAGATGCAATATGCACCCAGCACCATGAGCAGTACTGGGTGCATATTAGTAATCTCGGCCTAACTGTTTCTGTATACACTAGCATAGTTAAAGAGATCTTTAGAAAAAGTATTTCTAAAGATCTTTTATCGTATGCTAATGAGGCCAACGACTAGTTGCAAGATCATGATTTCCCCTTGCTAGTTGGCTCATTATCATGTTAGTACGCCCCTGTGGCATGTCAGAGTCCTGGATTTCGGCTCAGTATGCATGATCCTGGACTTTTGGTCATGTGCACTACATGGATTTCAAGCCAAGACTCGTACACCCAGCTTCATAGTGCATATGTGACGCCCTGGACCCCACGGGTCACAGGTCACTACACTCACCACATACACCCCCACACTACAAAGGTACCACCAGTCAACCACAAAGACCTGATTGCCTCCCTCAGAGTCAGACAGGCACACCAGGTTGGCGGAGTCAGGCGGAAAGACACGCCCCCCCCGAGAAGTCTGCTGGCCTGAGGCAGGAAAACACAAACAGTTCAGTTCAGTCAGACAGTACAGTACAGTGCAGCGGAGAGGAAAGTAGTGGAGTACAGTTCTGCTTGGGGCCTGGGCTGGAGCCTAGGACCCCAGATCAGTCAGGCAGGCAGACGGCAGTGACCGCCTGCAGGAGACTGGGAACACGACCAGTGGAACCGTAAGGGACCGGGACAGGGTAGTGGCCCGCCGGAACCGAACCGGGGAGCCAACAGGATACCGGAGCACCAGGCAGGGTACTCATACCCCGAACTAGGCTATATGCCACCACCATAGTCGAGTTAACTGATTACGGTCTGGACCTCAGGGGTTCATTCCCACCAAAATCTCATTTGAAGGCAACAGCCCAACCTGTCCGGATAGTAGCCACCACTAGAGGCCAGAGATCCAAGGGCCAGGGCCTGCGGGCAAAAGGGGCTCCTAGGACACATACATGCCAGGGAGCGGACTACCATTGCCCAGGCACAGTGGTCACACTACAAACACAAGTGCAAGAGAAAGGCAGACATTGCCAACCCAACTAGGAAGCTGCAGCCGGCTGCGGGCCCCATTCATACCTTCGTTTGGTTCACCAGTAACTCTGTGTGGTTTAATCGTGAGTACACCAGTGCCATCCAGCACCGCGCCGCACCGCAGCCCTGCACCCCGGCCCTCACACAACCGGGCCCCGGGACCAACATCCCCTACCCACGTTGGGGTCAACACCTAGCTGCGCCACTACATCGCTCCCGGGAGTCCCCGTACCTTCACCGCAGTGGTGGTGTCCACCATCACCACAACCCGTGGGTGGCGTCACGAACAATCATCCCAAAACCAAACACCTGCATTCCCCCGCGCGTAGCGCCAAACCTCCTTCCAGAGCGACGTGACCCCCGGGTCCGGAGGCGGTCGAGCCACCGACACACGCGAGCCCGGACCCGAGCGGCTCGGTGGTCGCAGCCGAGGCCTCGGGGCGGTACACATATGACTGCCGGGTGTACGAGTCCTGGCTTCAAACCCATGTAGTGCGCATGACCGAATGTCCGGAATCCTGTGCACTGGGCCGAAATCCAGCATCGGGCGGTGATGGTAGCAGAGAGGTGAGCGCAACCATCCTCTCATGCTGCACATTCATTAGTATGTTATCACGCCTCATTAGCATACGATAAAAGATCTTTAAAAATACTTTTTCTAAAGATCTTTTTATCTCTGCTACTAGATAAAGGGACAGTTAGGCAGGGAATAGCAATATGCACAGAACTGCTCGTGGTTCTGGGTGCATATTGCACCTGACAGGTTCCCTTTAAGCACTTGACACATTGAGGTAACATAAGCAGTAGGTCGTAATGAAAAGAACATCTGAGAACCTCGGAATGCAAGGACCGGCTGTGAGTTTCCCGACCCAACATAACATCTCTATACATATACTGTATATGTGGCTGTCGAGTTCAGGTCAGGAGACCCACAGCTACAGAGAGCCGAAACCATGATACAAGATGCCGAAATTCAGCTCAAGGTAATAAAAGTTATCACTAGTACAATACAGCAACACAAAAACAATTAGTAAAGAAATGTGCATAATTAGAAACAAATAAAAAAAACAGTATAATTTTCCAATATCTGTACAGCATAATTGATCGGAGTATATCAGCTTCAAGTCCCTTAAGAAGAGAACTCGTAAAAACAATAGAAACTTTAAAAATGAAACTTTTTTAAAAAAAAAAAAACAGCAAAAAAACGAAAGTTCAAATCACCTCCTTTTTAACCTAATACATATAAATCAATTTAAAGATACACATATTTGGTATCAGCGCATTTAGAAATGTCTGATCTATCAAAATGTAAAACAAATTATCCTGATTGATATATGGCTTACCGAGAAAAAAAAATCAAAACACCAGAATTACTTTTTTTTGGTCACTGCAACATTTAAATCAGAGGCAATAAGAGGCGATCAAAACATCACATTTACCGAAAAATGGTATTATTAAAAACATCAGCTCAGGATGCAAAAAATAAGCTGTCACCGGAGCCCCAGATCCGAAAAATGAGAAAGTTATGGGTCTTGGAAAATTGCGACAAAAGCGCAATTCTTTTATTTGGCAAAATTCTGAATTTTTTTCATCACTTAAACAAAACAAAATATACATGCATATTTGGTGTCTACGAAGTTGTTCTAACCTGAGGAATCGCACGTACAGCCAGGTCCGTTTTTACCATATACTGAAAATGGTAAATAAAAACGCCAAAATACTATCATGGAATTGCACTTTTTTTTTTTGCAATTTCACCGCACCTGGAATTTTTTTCCATTTTCTAGTTCAAAATGTGGAGACTGAATGGAGTCATTCAAAGGTACAACTCATCCCGCAAAAAACAATCCCTCATATGGCAATACTGATGGGAAGGTAAAAGAGTTATATGGTTCTTGGAAGAAGCTGAGGAAAAAATGGAATCTCTGGGTGGTGAGGGGGTTAAGGGGTCGTCCCCTTTCAGTAAATGTTCGGCCCAGATGTTGTACTCATCGCCCTTGGTTCCAGCACTGGCATCACATTGAAAATGCTGCAGCCAATCAGTGAGCTCAGTGGCGCTGCCCGTTTAGACGGTGGCCCCTTATGAGATACTGATCTCTCTGATTGGTTGTTGTGCTGTCGCTGTGTCGTCACGGCCACCACAAATAGCTGACATCAGAAGCCGCACCGGAGACTCTGCAGTTGTACCGAGGAATTATACAGAAACTGCATCCGGGGCCAAACATTGTATGAAGGAGGATGACCCCGAAATATTAATCTACAGACCTGTAGGAAAGAAAGATGGCGCCCCTTGCACTGCTGCACCCTACTGGCTGAATGCTCCAGCATACCTCCCAACTTTTAAAGAAGGAAAAGAGGGACAAAGTTTGCGGCGCGCGTAGCGCGCCGCGGCAAATTTTTAGGCCACGCCCCCTAACCACACCCATTTCACAGTCACGCCCATATCCACTCCCCATCCACACCCATTCAGCACAAACACGCAGGCAGCCGGCGGGCCTCCAGCACGGACACGCAGGCAGCCAGCGGGCCTCCAGCACGGACACGCAGGCAGCCGGCGGGCCTCCAGCACGGACACGCAGGCAGCCAGCGGGCCTCCAGCACGGACACGCAGGCAGCCGGCGGGCCTCCAGCACGGACACGCAGGCAGCCAGCGGGCCTCCAGCACGGACACGCAGGCAGCCGGCGGGCCTCCAGCACGGACACGCAGGCAGCCAGCGGGCCTCCAGCACGGACACGCAGGCAGCCGGCGGGCCTCCAGCACGGACACGCAGGCAGCCGGCGGGCCTCCAGCACGGACACGCAGGCAGCCACAGTGAGGCGGCCGGTCGCCTTCACAGACAGGCGGCCGGCCGCCTTCACAGACAGGCGGCGGGCCGCCCGCACAGAGAGGCGGCCAGCCGCCCGCAGAGAGAGGCGGCCGGCCGCCCGCACAATGAGGCGGCGGGCCGCCCGCACAGACAGGCGGCAGGGGGGCGCCCGCACAGACAGGCGGCAGGGGGGCGCCCGCACAGACAGGCGGCAGGGGGGCGCCCGCACAGACAGGCGGCAGGGGGGCGCCCGCACAGACAGGCGGCGGGGGGCGCCCGCACAGACAGGCGGCGGGGGGCGCCCGCACAGACAGGCGGCAGGGGGGCGCCCGCACAGACAGGCGGCAGGGGGGCGCCCGCACAGACAGGCGGCGGGGGGCGCCCGCACAGACAGGCGGCGGGGGGCGCCCGCACAGACAGGCGGCAGGGGGGCGCCCGCACAGACAGGCGGCAGGGGGGCGCCCGCACAGACAGGCGGCAGGGGGGGCGCCCGCACAGACAGGCGGCAGGGGGGCGCCCGCACAGACAGGCGGCAGGGGGGCGCCCGCACAGACAGGCGGCAGGGGGGCGCCCGCACAGACAGGCGGCAGGGGGGCGCCCGCACAGACAGGCGGCGGGGGGCGCCAGCACATACAGGCGGCGGGGGGCGCCCGCACAGACAGGTGGCGGGCCGACCGCACAGACAGGCGGCCGGCCGACCGCACAGACAGGCTCCGGCCGGGGGTGAGGGGGGAGGGAGGGAAATCAGCGCTGGGGAGATTCGTTTACTGTACCAGCAGCAGCACAGGCAGCGCTCCTCTCTATGCCACGTCTACTAGGATGGTAGGAGGGAAAAGCAGGGAGGCGGAGAGAGAGTGGGTGGGCGGAGCCCGGGAGCCGGCCGTCCCGCCCGTGGCAACGGGACAAACAACGTAAAGCGTGAAAGTCCCGCTGTATCCGGGACGGTTGGGAGGTATGCAGCATGTTAGAATGTGTACATAAGATCCCGCTGGTGGTGGCCGCAGCTTATAGGCCCCAAATCTGGTGACAGGTTCCCTTTAAAGTGAACCTGTCAGGTGCAATATGCACTCAGAGCCAGGAGCAGTTCTGGGTGTATATTGCTAATCCCTGCCTAACCGTCCCTGTATACACTAGCATAGATAAAGAGATCAAGAACAAATATTTTTAAAGATCTTATATCTTATGCTAATGAGCGCGGGGACTAGTCACAAGGGCGTTACTTCACTTGGCTAGTCGGCTCGCATAGCATGTTAGCATGTTATTACGCCCCTGTGTGAGTACTAACACGCTATATGAGCCGACTAGCCAAGTGAAGTAACGCCCTTGGGACTAGTCCCCGCGCTAATTAGCATAAGATATAAGCTCTTTAAAAATACTTTTTCTATAGATGCCTTTATCTATGCTAGTGTATACAGGGACAGTTAGGGAGGGATTAGCAATATACACCCAGAACTGCTCCTGGCTCTGAGTGCAGATTGCACCTGATAGGTTCCCTTTAAAGGGAAACTGTCACCAGAAATTTAGCAAAAAAAATAAAAGATTCCCCCTCTGCAGCTCCTGGGCTGCATTCTGGAAAGGTTCCTGTTGCTATTGTGCCCCCTTTGAGACCTAAAATAATACTTTATGAAGTCTTACCTTTTTGTATGCAAATCTGTTTTTATGGTCACGGGGGCGGGCTGCCTGGCGTCCGTTATTCCCCCTCCTGCCGTTGTACGCCGTCCCCCATTGCTCATTTCCATACATGAGGACGCCTTCCTCATGTAACTGTCCTCCTGAAGTTTTGTGCATGCCCAGTGCCACTCTCGCGGGACTGAGCACTGTGCAAAGTGTGAACGCTTTTGAGGTGATTGCGCAGGCGCGAGATTATGGGCGGCGCTGTGATTGTCATCAGCAGCGTCATCCAAGTACCCACCCATAATCTCGTGCCCGCGCTTCTCACTCTGCCTCCACCGTTATGCGCAAGCACTGTCCATATGAACCACGTTACCTATTACCGTGGGCGCGAGATTATGGGCGGCGCTGTGATTGTCATCAGCAAAGTCATCCAAGTACCCGCCCATAATCTCGTGCAAGCAGTAATAGGTAACATGGCTCATATGGCCAGCACTTGCGCATAACGGTGGAGTCAGAGGGAAAAGTGCGGGCACGAGATTATGGGCGGGTACTTGGTTAACGCTGCTGATGACAATCACAGCGCCGCCCATAATCTCGCGCCTGCGCAATCACCTGAAAAAGCGTTCACATGCGCAAAACTTCGGGAGGACAGTTACATGAGGAAGGCGTCCTTGTGTATGTAAATGAGCAATGGGGGACTGCGTAAAGCGGCAGGAGGGGGAATAACGGACGCCAGACAGCCCGCCCCCGTGACCATAAAAACACATTTGCATACAAAAAGGTAAGACTTCATAAAGTATTTTTGTAGGTCTCAAAGGGGGCACAATAACAACAGGAACCTTTCTAGAAGCAGCCCAGGAGCTGCAGAGGGGAATCTTTTATTTTTATTGTGAAATTTCTGCTGACATGTTCCCTTTAACTGGTAGGGGAGCCAGGATAAAGCAGAGCTGAAGTTGTTGGGAAGCTAGGACCCAGCAGCTCTGCTCCACAGGCAGGAGACCACTGATCGGTAATAGAAGCCTGCAGATGCCACTCTGCATAGGTTATTGTCACTGCTATCTGCAGGAGATAAGTGCTGATTGCACGGTCTCCTCAGCTTCCTGACTCCCCGCGTGTCTGCAGCAGTGAGAAGCCGCACACGGGGAATCAGAGAACAGCTGCAGACAAACGCAGGCTCCGGGACTGGGGGGGGGTCGGCTCTGGTGCAGGGGGGGGGCTCTGCTGCAGGGGGGGGGTCGCTCTGCTGCAGGGGGGTCGCTCTGCTGCAGGGGGTGATTCATACCTCAGCAGCAGTCACAGGAGTAGGTGCGCGCTCGGCTCTGTAATGAATAGTAGAAGGGAGAAACAGCGAGGCGGGGCTACAGTGGGTGGGTGGAGCCGGGATAAACAGCCTCACGGGCGGGACCCGGGATCAAAGGCTCAGAAGAGGGACTGTCCCGCTGTATCCGGGACGGTTGGGAGGTATGCTCCAGCAATCAGATATTGCTCCATGTGATGTTACCAGTCGCTGGGTAGAATTCTTCTATGATGCAGGTTCCTCACAGCTCCTCCTGATATCTTTATAGAACCTCCATATACATATAACACAGCATGAAGGGGCTCAGAGAAGGCGGCAGTGAAGGTGTGCAAGTGTCTGATGGGGTCACACAGCTCATAAAAGGACAGCTGCCCGGCCTCATAATCCAGACAGACCCTGACTCTATCACTGGAGATCTGGTGAGGTAACAGGATCACTTTACTGTCATGTATCACTACATACTGATTATTATACCTGAGTGCTCTATATAAACACCAGGATTTATTATTGCCAATGTATTGCTGACCCCCCCTCCGGTCTATACTGGGGTAACACATCCCCACCTTCCACCAATGTGACCCACTGATCTCCACATCCCAGTAATGTCGTCCTGAGGTAAATCCCCTCCTGCTCATCACCTGATAATCCTGGAATCTCTCTGCTGTTTCCGGACGATTCTGTCTTATTCCTGTGCAGGTCGCAGTTTTCAGGTCGTCTGAAATAACAAGCTTATTATGAGCCGTGTTTACATCCAGTAATATGTCTGCAGGATCCTGTACATAGAAGATCACATTTATATCTCTCATCATAGCAGATAACGTGTGTGATATGTGTGAGATCAGCTCTGCACCCCGATCACCTCCATCATGTCCCCCTGTGTCCTCATCACCTCCATCATGTCCTCCTGCATCTTCATCACCTTCATTCTCCTCAGGACACAAGTCTCCGGTGTCTGGATCCTGTAAGACGGTCAGTGGATCAGTCATGTTACACAGCTCCTCAATGTGCCTCATCTTCCGGGACAGCTCGTCCTTCTTTATTTCCAGCTTCTGGATCACATCAGACAGTGACAGTGACATCTGCTCTTCCCGCCTGGAGATCTCACTCAGGACCCTTTTCTCCAGGTCGTCCACCCGTCTCCTGATGTCTATAAACAGGGCAGTAACTATCTTGGTTTCTCCAGATGCTTTATCTTGAGCTTTTCTCCTGTTCTCCTCCAGACTCTGGACTCTTTCCTCAGTCTTCTTTCTATTTGTGTCCAATTTCAGGAGAACATTTCTCATTTTCTTCTTCTTCTTCTCAGAGGCCTCATCCATCATCTCCACCCGGTGTCCCCGATGTTCTCCCGCCAAACTGCAGGACACACAGATACAAGCAGCGTCCTCAGTGCAGTAATATTCCAGGATCTTCTTATGGACAGAACATTTCCGGTTCTCCAGAGAAGTGCTGGGATCAGTTAGGACGTGTTCTGGTCCTTTGCTGTGAACTCTCAGGTGATTATCACACAGAGAAGCCTCACAGTGTAGACAGGATCTAACAGCAGGTACAGGAGAGTGAATGCAGTAAGTGCAGCGGATTCCGGTGATCTCCTGATGTGGCTGAGAAGACTGGAAATTCTCCACTACATTACACAGAGCTATGTTCCTCTTCAGTGTCGGCCGTTCCTGAAACTTTTCTCTACATTCAGGACAGGTGTAAACTCCAGACTCGTCCTGTGTTTTCAGGACCTGGTCAATACATTCCCGGCAGAAGTTGTGTCCACATCTCAGGGTTACAGGATCTGTATACAGGGACAGACAGACGGAACATTCTAGATCTTGTCTCAGTCCAGCAGTCGCCATCGCTGACAGCAGAAGGAAGAAATGAAAGTAAAATTCTCAAACAAGCACCCAGTAGGTGAGATTCACATTTACTAGAAAGGGAGCGGCTGAGCTTATCTGGCTGTATCTATAGGTTCAGTGACATTGGCGATTTCAGCAAATACCAAGTCTGTTCTCTCACTATCACCAAGTTTTTTCTGCTATAAAGATTAAATAGTTTTTATTGTAATTTATGCTGAATTGTGACTTCTTCCATTTTCTGTTGGTGCCAGAGGAATAATTCTGTGTCCGGTTTGTAGCTATATTCTCCTTTGTCTATTAATTGAGTTTTATTATCATCACCATCATCCATGTATTATAATGCACCACCCACATTCCTCCATATAGTATAATGCAGCCCCACATTCCTCCATATAGTATAATGCAGCCCCATATTACTCCATATAGTATAATGCACCACCCACATTCCTCCATATAGTATAATGCACCACCCACATTCCTCCATATAGTATAATGCACCACCCACATTCCTCCATATAGTATAATGCACCACCCACATTCCTCCATATAGTATAATGCAGTCCCATATTCCTCCATATAGTATAATGCAGCCCCATATTCCTCCATATAGTATAATGCAGCCCCATATTCCTCCATATAGTATAATGCAGTCCCATATTCCTCCATATAGTATAATGCAGCCCCATATTCCTCCATATAGTATAATGCAGCCCCATATTCCTCCATATAGTATAATGCACCACCCACATTCCTCCATATAGTATAATGCACCACCAACATTCCTCCATATAGTATAATGCAGCCCCCATATTTCTTCATATAATACAATGCACACCTTAGATTCCTCCATATAGTATAATTCAGCCCCCATAATCCTCCATATAGTATAATGCAGCCCCCATATTTCTCCATATAATATAATGCACACCTTATATTCCTCCATATAGTAAAATACCCCCCATTTTCCTCCATGTAATATAACGCACCTAGTATATTCCTCAATATAGTATAATGCTGTTAGGGTGAAACTCTTAACCAGAGATCACTTGTTGCCTACTGCCTGGCCTAATTGGTGTGGACCAAGTGCATGCGTAAAGAATTCACACGGGACACAGTCGGATGTGAAATCTCGTCTTGATCACAGTAAAAATGGCAGCGAATAGAAGGAATACAGAGCATGTGTCCTCTGATATAGGCTAGGGGCGTACACAAGTTCAGATATGCCCATTTCGTGGGACAGTTCATTGGCTAGCCAATGGGGAGATCCGTGTTGCTGTTGATGGGCAGGTCTGACTTCAGTGCTTGAATCCATGGTGTCATCTGATCTGTGGGTTGGTCCTCTAGTTTGGCCAGGGGTCTTTTCCTTATATGGTGGTCTTCTTACATCTGGACATTCCTTGTATTCCAGGCAAGGTGTTGGAAAACAGGAAATGGCAGCCATCCTTAAATCTGTGCCATGTGTCTGGAACCTGAATTATGTAAGGCAAATCGACATATTTCCCACAATCCCTTGTCAAGAGGTTAATCAAATATTTGATGGAAAGGACCTCCTCAACAGTCCCCCCTAAATACTGTATTAACCTTCTGACCCTACTCCTAACCCATCAGTCTCCAATACCTGGCTACAACTCTTTTCTTTTTGCTGCCCGCTATATGAGCAATGCTAAGCCTTTGCCCCCAGGGGAACAGACTTCGATTGGAGCCTGATGTACTCGCCCTACTCTGACTGCCTAGCTGGAGACTGTGAAAGACTGAAGGGGGACTAGCTGCTCTATATCTACAGAATAACTAACCTCTCCTATCACCAGCACCATCAAAAAAAAGTTTAAAAAAAAGTTTTTAAAAATTTAAAAAAAAACAAAAACCCTAAAAGTTAAAATCACTCCTTTTCGCCCCCATTGAAAATTAAAGGGTTAAGAAAAATATATACCCACATTTGGTATCGCCGCGTTCAGAAATGGCCGATCTATCAAAATATAAAATCAATTAATCTCATCGGTAAACAGCGTAGAGGCAAAAAATTCCAAATGCCAAAATTCAGTTTTTTGGTCGCTACAAATTTTGCGCAAAATGCAATAACAGGCGATCAAAAAGTAGCATCTGCGCAAAAATTGTACAATTAAAAACGTCAGCTCGAGACGCAAAAAATAAGCTATCACGGAGATATAGATACCGAAAAATGAGAACGCTACAGGTTGCGGAATATGGCGCAAAACATACTCAACCATTTTTGGACAAGTTTCTAATTTTTTTAACCCCTTAGATAAAAGTAAACCTTTTCATGTTTGGTGTCTACAAACTTGCACCGACCTGAGCCATCACAACGACACATCAGTTTTACCATATAGTGAACACGATGAATAAAATATCTCAAACACAATAGAGCAGTCGCACTTTTTTTTTTTTGCAATTTTTCTGTATTTGGTATTTTTTTGCCGTTTTCCAGTATACTATATGGTAAACTCATGGTTTCATTTAAAAGTACAGCTCGTTCCACAAAAAACGAACCCTCACATGACCATATTGACTGAAAAATAAAAGTTATGGCTCTCAGAAGAAGAATGGTGAAAAAAACGGAAAGCACAAAATTGGCCAGTCGTGAAGAGGTTAAACGTTATATTTCCATGTCTCAATGTTATAAAATTCTGTGAGATCCCTGCAGGTTCAAAATACTCACTACACCCCTAGATGAATTCCTTAAGGAGTTTAGTTTCCAAAATGGGGTCATTGTATTGTTTTTCTGTTGTTTTGGCACCTCAGGGGCTCTGCAAATGTGACATGGAATTCACAATCTATTCCAAATATATGCTCACAAAACCACATAGCGCTCTTTCCTTTCTGAGCCTGGCCATGTGACCAAACAACAGTTTTTGACCACATATGGGTTATCATCACATTTGGGAGAAACTGGTAACAAATTATGTTGTTCGTTTTCTTTTATTATCCAATGTAAAAATTACACATTTGGGGCTAAAACAACAATATTCTAGCAGAAAAAAAATACATTTTCATATCCAAATTTTTAAATGTTCTGTGAATCATCTACAGGTTCAATATGCTCAACACCTCCATTCATAAATTCCTTGATGGGTCTAGTTTATAAATAGAGGTCACTTGTGGGGGTTTCTGCTGTTCTGATACCTGAGGAGCTCTGGTGACATCATGGTGCCCGTAATCTATTCCAGCCAAATTCACATTCCAAATGTCGCTTCTTCCTTTCCGAGCCCGGCCGTGCGTCCAAACAGAAGTTTTGACTACATGTGGAGTATTGCAATGCTCATAAAAAAAGTGTGAACAAACTGTAGGGTTCACTTTTTGTGTTACGTCTTGCAAAAGTGAAAAATGTGGGGCTAAAGCAGCATTTTTGTATATAAAAAAAGAAAATTTTCAATATTACGACCTAATGTTATTAAATTCTGTGTAGTACCTGAGGATTCAAAATGTGCAATATACCCGTGGATGAATGGTCCCCCGCTATACCCCAGGATATACCTCTCATCAGAACGCTCAGACACCGAGTTTTCTCATTGATTGGTTTTATTGCATATAAATCATAATAACGATAAATCCATCATTGATCTGTAAGTTTTAATCACACAATCACATAATAACAGGCCACAACATGGTGGATTCTGGGGACATTTTTTCAACTTTGCACTGGAATCACAGAGATAATTATAGGTGGAGATTGGTCACACAGGAGGCTCTGGGACGTCACCACGATGGCAGGAACCAGTGACCGGTCATCATGGCCCCCCGTGTATCACACCCAGGACAGATCATACAATGGGGGGCAGCACACAGGGGGCTCCTGCCATTATGCTCCTGTAGATTTATATATCATTGATCCGGCGCCAGGGGATAAATATTTCCTGCACACGTCATTATACATTAGTAGGGTATCAGTCATTAATAACAACACTGACCTCCATGTTTTCACATTCGTGCACACTTGAACTGCATGATACATTTCTGCATCTCAGACTGTTTTCTTCCTTGGATTTCCTCTTGATTAAGTGCACAACACAAACAATATTACACAGTGTTACTAAGTTTGGGAAATTTTACACTTCCCCTTTGCCTCATTCTCTCATAAATAAAATCTCAACCCTATTTTAAAATGTGCAATTTTTATTAATATTCATTAAAATGTACCCACAAACAGACACACAAACATATAAATGAGAATGGATCACGATATCCTTGTAAATAACCAAGGAGTTTTATATACACACTCACTTTAGGAAAGGGAAACTAATATAGCCCTATAAGGGTAGTGTATCCCTACCTAACAACGGAGGGTATGACACCATAAGTTACCGGGCGCCCCCGTTCCACGTCGGCTCTTCCTCTCCCTGACCCTGATATAGGGATGGGATGGAAAGCCCTATAGTGAAAAATCCCATAGCAACTAGCATGGGATTGCCATGATCACACGGGCCCTGGGATAATTCTGCCTAGTAACGTGGGTGTGTGGCCTGGGGCCAATCAGCACACTGCGCGGGTGCTTACAAATATTTTAGCAGACTCTGAGGTATTCTGCTTAGTAACGCGGGTGTGTGGCTGGTAACCAATTAGCACACCGCGCGGGTGTTTGAAGTATTTTTATTGGTGGTATCAGTTGTGTGGTATGGATATAAAAAGGGTGGTTTTGGTCAGCTGTGCCATTCACAGCTGAAGAGCCAAGAAGAAGTTGTCATGGAGTCTCTGCTGGAGCAGCTGATTCGGAGGGCTGGCGAAGAGGACGGTGTTCAGTGGATGCGAGCCTGCCTGGGCGGAGGCGCCGCTGAAGTTTCGGAAGACCGGGAGAGGGGAGAAGTGTCTGGGCCGGCGGTTCCTGTAGCGGCGACAGAGGATGGTGTCGGCATCGCGCGGAGGGCGAGGAAGAGAAAGGAGAGCTACTCACCGCCAGCGTCGGAGATGAGGTCCAGGAGCGGCAAGTCTGGAGCGGCGTCGGCAGGTGTCCGGAAGAAGGCGGCGGCGGCGGCGGCAGCGACTCAGTCATCAGCATCGCGGAGCCACGAGGGTGTACGAAGATCCGGAAGAAGCGGAAGCTGCGGTCGTGGCAGCGGTCGCGCGAGATCGGCGCGGGCCGCGTCACCAGTCTCGCGAGATTTCGAGAGGTCGGCGCGAGACTTCCGGAGATCGGGTCATCGGGAGGCGCCCGTGGTGCTGGAGGTCGCGAGAAGGGCTGCCGCCGTACAGAGTGCCGGTGAGGGGGTTGTCGCGGGCAGTAGCATGCCGCCGCTGCTGCAAAAGAGCTCCCTTGCAGCGGCGGCGCTACAGGCCTGGACCTCCGATGACTCGGTCAGCGACGGCGGTGAAGTCGGTGGCGATCCTGGGCCTGCCGCCGTAGGATCATCGGTCGCTGCCCCCCAGCTATCGGATGCCAGCGGCAGGAGGGAGAATCGGGACTTCAGGAATGGTGAGCTTTCCTTCTCACATTCTCCTTTTGCTAATCTAAGTGTAGGTAGTGTAGATAGTGTTAGGGATCTTATATACAGTATTTGTACTGAGTTTATGCAGACTGGTGCTAGATCAGCTACCCCCCAGCCAGTGCTGCCTGTAGATTTACATGAGCCTTTGGTTCAGGGCATCCCCCAAACTTGCTATAAGGAAGCGTTGACATGTAAATCTTCTCCTTTGGGGTTCCATTTGAGTGGAGCCGTGAAGGAGAAGATTTGGAAAAAAGAATATGTTGATGTTTTTTCACTTTTGCCAGCTGGTAGGGAGTCACGGATTGTGGGGTCTGAGGTCAGGGGTGATTTGGACGGTGATAAGAAAAAGATTTACAAGTCCTTTCATAACTGGCTTCAGGCGTTCACAATCTATGCATCTGTCTTGGGTGAGCGGTTTCCTGGAGATTGTAGTGGGCTGTTCCAGCATATTGATGCAATATTGGAGGCCTACCGCAATTTTGGGGGAACCGCATGGCTTGTCTATGACGAGTCATTTAGGCAAAAAATGTCTGTGCATGATAGTATGAAGTGGGGGGAGAAGGACGTGGGTTTGTGGTTGAATTTAATGTTACCACAGAGGAATATGGTGGCAAAGCAGGCTCCTAATCTGCAGTTGAAGAAAGGAGTCTGCTTTGCTTTTAATGAGTCAGCTTGTAAGTGGCTGAATAACTGTAGGTTTAGACATGAATGTTCTAATTGCGGTGGTGCACATCCCATGGCGAGATGTTTTAAACGTAATGCGCCAGCTGGTCAGCAAGCAAACAATCCACGGGAGCTTTTTCTCAAAAGCACAGACTCCTGTGATGTTGGGAAAAATGCTTCCGTGGTTAAAACGGTACCCAGACAGGCTGAAAGCCAGCATAATAGCTAATGGCTTTGAGCATGGTTTTTTTGTACCGCCATTTTTGGGTCAAGGATGTGTTTTGGTTCGCAATTTACCTTCTATTAGGCCGCATATTCAATTTGTCTCTGAGCACATTCGGAAGGAATTGCTTTTGGACAGATTGGCGGGCCCATTTTCTTCTCCTCCGTTTGCAGATTTCCGAATTTCACCATTGGGTATAGTGCCAAAAAAAGAGGCTGGCAGTTTTAGGGTGATACACCATTTATCATTTCCAAAGGGGGGGTCTCTTAATGACGAGGTTGATTCTAGGGATGCATCTGTTCATTATGCATCATTTGACTTGGCAGTTGAGCTCCTTCGACGGTTTGGTCGCGGAGCTCTGCTGGCAAAGTCTGATATAAAGTCGGCATTTAGATTACTGCCTGTCCATCCTTCTGGATTCAATTCCTTAGGGTTTTATTTTAATGGGGATTTTTACTTCGACAGGTGTTTACCAATGGGGTTTGCTTTGTCATGTTTTTATTTTGAAAGCTTTTCGTCATTTTTACATTGGGTAGTGCAGGATTCAGTGCCATCTGGCGGGATCCTGCACTACTTGGATGATTTCTTGTTCGTGGGCCACAGGGATTCTGATTTGTGTGGGGAATTGCTACAGAGGTTTTTGATGTTTATGAATCATTTTGGGGTCCCTGTGGCCAGCGAAAAGACAGTATCCCCTTGCCAGAGGTTAGATTTTTTAGGTATTACAATTGATTCGGCTTCATTGGAATGCAGCCTTCCAGCTGATAAATTGAGGCAGCTACAGGATTTGATTGATAGCATTGTATTCAGGGAGAAGGTCACTCTTCGTGAACTACAATCTTTGTTGGGATCGCTCAATTTTGCCCTTCGTATCATTCCCATGGGAAGGGTGTTTTGCCGCAGGTTGTATGACAGTATGAAGGGTCTTAGCTCTCCTATGGCACATATTCGGGTATCGGCTGAAATGAGGGAGGACTTAATGGTTTGGAAAAGATTCCTGTGTGAGTTTAATGGTATTAGTTGTCTGCAGGAGCAGTTTTGTTCGTCGGAGGAGTTAGGTCTTCTTTTTTGTACAGATGTTTCGCATGGTTTTTTAGTTTCTTTAGGGAATGTCTGGTCGGCGGATGCCTGGCCCAAGAAATGGTCAGCTGTTTGCTTGACGGACAAAAAGGTAGTTTTGGAGTTATTTGCGGTCTTTGTGGTAGTTTCCCTGTGGGGCGATGCTCTCGCTAATAAAAGGATTTGCCTTAGTTCCAGTAGCAAAGGCCTCGTTTTTGCTGTTAACACGCTCTCTTCCAAGTGTTTTTGGTCAGCCAGGTTGCTGAGGCGGATTGTTTTGCAATGCTTGAGAGCTAACATTTGGTTGAAAGCAGTGTTGGTGCAGGAACAGGCCGTGGTTTCATCTCTATCTTTTTTGCAGCGGTTATCCGAGTGGAGAGAAGGAACACGGAAGGGGCAGGTAGAAGTGGCTTGTCCGGAGCACTTCTTCCAGATTATGGGGATTTAATCTCGGGTTCTATAAAGAATTCTCTGGCTCCGAATACATGGGCAGCTTATGCTGCTGCATGGAACAAGTGGAAGCAGTTTTGTGATGCTAGAGGGTTTGATAGTCACAGGGGTGAGTTGCCCGCAGTTTGGGCTTATATACACTTTGAGTTATTGGGAGGGAGTAGTCATTCTGCATTGCACAAAGCCTTGTCAGGTATTTCATTTTTTCTGAAAATATGGGGTTTTCAGTCGCTTTTTTCTTTTTTCTCCATCCGGCAGTTTTTTAAAGGGCTTAAGAAAGGGTCAATCCAGGCTGATGCCAGACGCCCGATTTCTATGGATTTGTTAGAAGAATTATGGGTTGCGCTGGCGTCTGTTTGTTTGAATAATTTTGAGACATTGTTGTTCCGGGCTGCTTTTGTTTTGGCCTTTTTCGGTGCATTGCGGATTTCGGAGTTAGTTTCTCATAGTAAGAAGGTTGTTAGTGGGTTAATGTTTGAGGACGTGAAGGTTTTTAGAGCTCATTGTTTTATTTCTGTTAGTAGCTCAAAAACTGATCAATTGAGGAGGGGTCAATTAATTAAGCTTTCGTCCATTGCTAATTCTCGTCTGTGTCCAGTTTTTAACCTCAGACAGTGGTTAGGCGTTCGCCCTCCTTTTGCTGGAGCTTTATTTATTCATAGCTTGGGCGACCCGGCAACAAAATTTCAGTTTAATTTAATTTTAAAGCGTTGTCTGTCATTTTTGGGGAAGAGTGATGTGAAGATATCGTCGCATTCTTTTAGAATTGGGGCCGCCACAGTGGCAGCCAGCCTGGGACTAAAAAAAGGAAAAATTATGAAGTTGGGGAGATGGTCCTCAGGGCGGTATCAACTGTATGTCAGGCCTCATTTGCTTACCTAATCAATTTTTGTTTTCAGAGCCCCTGACTGTCTGGATTATTGGCCACTCGTTTGTTTATTGGGCCCAGAAGCGTGCCGCTGCTCGGACATATACTGAGAACCTTACATTTGCTCATGAACAGGTTAACATTTTCTGGCTTGGCAGCCGGGGTATGAAATGGGAGAACCTTTTGGCTGAGTTGAGAAGGAGAGCAGCGTACTACCCATCTCCTGATTTGTTAATCATTCATATTGGAGGGAACGATATTGGGAAAGTACGAACTCTTGATTTTATTGCTCGGATAAAAAGAGACATTGTTTTTGTTAAAAATATTTTTCCTTCAGCAGCGCTGGTGTTTTCTGAAATCATCCCCAGGTTGGTTTGGTGTGGATCCCAGTTTTTATTTATGGAAAAGATTAGAAAACGGATTAATAGGGTTTTATCTAAATTTTTCTTTTCTATTGGGGAAGCGTCCTTTAGACATCTGGATCTAGAGGGTTTTGAGCATGGCATATATAGGTCAGATGGGGTACATCTATCTGATATTGGTATAGATATATTTAATCTGGGATTGCAGAGTATGGTGGAAAATTGGCTTGTTGGTCGTGTGGGGGGACGCTAATGAGGCATTAGCGTCCGTGTGGGAAAAATCGCCCAGAGTATCTGGGTGGATTCTGGTTATTATTTTTGTGAAGTTTTGGTATGGTTTTTATATGGTAATGTTTTGTTATGGTTTTATATATTTAACTGTTTGGTAACCCTTAATAATAAACAAATGGCCAATTTATTCCAATCCATACTCTGTAGTCTGACTCAGTTTTATTTGTATGTGAATGTATGGGTCTTGTGTGATCATGAAAAATCCCATAGCAACTAGCATGGGATTGCCATGATCACACGGGCCCTGGGATAATTCTGCCTAGTAACGTGGGTGTGTGGCCTGGGGCCAATCAGCACACTGCGCGGGTGCTTACAAATATTTTAGCAGACTCTGAGGTATTCTGCTTAGTAACGCGGGTGTGTGGCTGGTAACCAATTAGCACACCGCGCGGGTGTTTGAAGTATTTTTATTGGTGGTATCAGTTGTGTGGTATGGATATAAAAAGGGTGGTTTTGGTCAGCTGTGCCATTCACAGCTGAAGAGCCAAGAAGAAGTTGTCCCGCCCTCCCGCCCCATATTTTAGCCTTTAATTTTTTCTTTGTTTTTAATTTTGTCATTTGTTTATATTAGAGGGGAAAAATCGCCCAGAGTATCTGGGTGGATTCTGGTTATTATTTTTGTGAAGTTTTGGTATGGTTTTTATATGGTAATGTTTTGTTATGGTTTTATATATTTAACTGTTTGGTAACCCTTAATAATAAACAAATGGCCAATTTATTCCAATCCATACTCTGTAGTCTGACTCAGTTTTATTTGTATGTGAATGTATGGGTCTTGTGTGATCATGGTGCTTGCACAGTACAATATATGAGTTCCCAAATGGTAATACTCTTCCCTGTATTGTTTTCCTTAGATCAAGAAGGTATCAATTTACTGATCTACAACCAGGAATTCCTATTCATGATACTAGCACTGTACAAGACGTATAGACTTCTATTCCTAATAAATTATCTTTATGCAAGGTAGTGATCCATAAGAGTTATTTACAACCACATGTGTTACAGGGTGGTATACCCCACAAGTATATTACAGTCACCTAGAGTCATATCACAAGGGGCTCAGATAATCTCCCCATTATACCCCAGGAAGGGCTGAAAAAAAAATGGGATACAGACACCCCTGCAAATTACTGCAAAATAGAAAAGGTTGCATGAATGAGGTATTTAAAGCATGGCTGCTTTAAATACCTCATTCATGCACGTGAACGCTGCTTACAGCCATGGATTGTTATTGAACAGGACCCGCTGCCGTCTCCCCTTAGCCTCCTGATGAACCTCTAAAGGGAGAGGAGAAACGCGTTGAGGCCTGGCAGGCCTGGATTCCTGCTTCTCAGGGAAGTAATTCATCTTTTCTCCCTGTTATACTATATTATATAGAATATGATTGGAGCAACCTTTTCTATTTTGCAGTAATTTGCAGGGGTGTCTGTATCCCATTTTTTTTTCAGCCCTTATAGGGCTATATTAGTTTCCCTTCCCTTTCCTAAAGTGAGTGTGTATATAAAACTCCTTGGTTATTTACAAGGATATCGTGATCCATTCTCATTTATATGTTTGTGTGTCTGTTTGTGGGTACATTTTAATGAATATTAATAAAAATTGCACATTTTAAAATAGGGTTGAGATTACATGTTAGTCCCTTTTTGAGCACTCTACCCATCTATTTAACTCTGTTAGTTCTCATAAATAAAAGTAGAATTTTTCATGGAAAAGAAAAAATTGTCTGGTGACCCCAAACTTTTAAACTGTACTGCATATATATATATATATATATATACACGTATACTGTATATATAAGGCTGTCGAGTTCGGGTCAGGAGACGCACAGCCAGAATGAGCTGAAACCATGATACAAGATGCCGGAATTCAGCCAAAGGAAAAAAAACATTAAAATCTAAATATTATGGCTGATAGAATGTAGCAACACAAAAACAATTGGTAAAGAAATGTGCAAAATTAGAAACAAATGTGTGTGTGTGTATATACAGTATATATATATATATATATATATATATATATATATATATATATATATATATAAACCCAGTTATTTTGTCATTAATATCACAGAGTGATTGGCATAGATAGAAAGAAAATAATAATCAGAACAACAGAATTTGGCTATGTTCATACTGGGCGTTTTTTTAGCTTTTTTTTAGCGTTTCATGCAAATCCATGCTAAGAAAACGCTCCTTTTTACATTCCCTGCAAAGTCTATGAGATTTCTGAACTCTCATGCACACACACACACGTCAGGATTTTTTCCTGACAGTTTTGTGAACCGCCTCCGGTTTTGCTGCGTTCTGAAAAGAATGAACATGTCAATTCATTTCAGCGCTTTTGCTACGGTTTTCATCCTAGTGACGGGTGGACTGGCATATACCCTGCGAGTCCACCTGTCACTAGATACCCGGAATTGATCCAGGGTATCTGGCCGGCACTTAAATGGTGCTGGGGACTGGGGGATTGGAGCAGGCGTGGTATATTAACCGAATCCCCGTCTCCCGCGGCTGTATGCTCCCACAGCTCCTCCACTTCCCCGCTCATTCCATATTCACTGCTATAATCTGTGATTGGTTGCAGTCAGACACGCCCCTAGCATCTGACTGCAGCCAATCACAGACCCGGTCTGCGGGTCTATACAGGACTGCCCGCTGTGAGCTCCAGAGACTGAATGAGCTGCTCATTCACCGTTCACCTCACTCAGATTATTCCCAGTCACAGGTATTGCCCGCTGTGACCGGGAATCACCTGAGTGAAGTGACCACTGATCGTGCAGCTCATTCATTCTCTGGAGCTCACAGCGGGCAGTTCTATTCTATGGCGCTCGCTGCGATCTTCAGATGTAGCAGAGCTGAATCGTGGTGGGACTTCGTGTGGAGTATGGACCTGCAGGGGTGATTATGGGGTTAATAAAGTGGAGAAAGAGGGTTCTTTTTGTATTTTATTTCAAATAAAGTATTTTTTTGGTGTTTGTGTTTATTTCTTGTCACTTATTACAGAGTAGTGATGGGGGGGGGTCTCATAGATGCCTGCCATTAGTAATTGAGGGCTTAGTCCCAGCTATGAGCTGCAAGTAACCCCTTATTACCCCGATTACCACCACACCAGGGCAATTTGGGAAGAGCCGGGTAAAAGGCTGAGATTGTCACATCTAATAGATATTTTTAGGCTGGGTCTATCCAGCCTGAGAATACCAGCCCCCAGCTGTGGACTTTATCTTGGGTGGGTATCAAAATTTAGGGGGACCGCACGCTGTTTTTTTTTTTTTTAATTATTTATTTAAATAATTAAAAAAACAGCATGGGGTCCCTCTTATTTTGCTACCTAGCCAAGATAAAGCACACGCTGGGGCTGCAGCCTGTAGTTATATGCTTTATCTGTGCTGGGTATCAAAATATGGGGGGACTCTACGTCATTTTTTTTAAATTTATTTATTTTTAACTGTACGATAGACCTGCAGACTTTAGTGTGGGAGGGGAAAGCAGTGAATATGCATGAGGCTAATGAGCGGCACTGGAAGTAGGAGGGGCTGCGAGAGGACCAACCGATGAGCCTAGAATGTATGGGCTCCTTCCAGGTTAGTGGGCGTGGCTAGCTGGGTTAGTGGGCGTGACTGGTTTGGTTAGTGAGCTTGGCGATGTTTTCTCCCTTCCACTACAATCATGCTTCACCCCCCTGCCCCCCATGTGATAGGGGCCTGTTGAAGACGTCATACCTTGAAGGAGCCCATACACTCTAGCATCTACCGGAGACTGGTAAGTATAGCGTGCTTGCTTTACTTTTTTTTTTTTCTTTCTAACTTTTTTTTTACTACGTGATTGCCGGATCTAGGTCAATACCGGCCCGGCCCAGCACTCGGGTAATCTTGAACCCTTGCTGGTCTTGACATTACAGAAAAAAACGCTGTAAAAACGCCACAAAAAAACGACACAAAAAACGCAGATGACTCCCAGGAGATATCCTGCCACAAGATTAGGTTTTGGTCAGGAAATAAACGCTGCAAAAATGACCTGTAATAAACAAAGGAGAGAGGAGGCGATCAATAGGTCCAAAATACAATTTTATTGGTGCAAAAAAACCCGACCTTTGAGAATATAGCCTTTCACGTTTCACGTAAGACAGAGATAAAAAATTCTGGTTATAGAGAACTTTACATTATTTTTACTTACTTAATCATTTGTTTCTAAGTGCAAAACAATCAACTTTCTAATTTTTCTTCATTACAAATGTTGAGTGATTTCCGCAGTAGAGTATAAAGCTTCACAGCCGGGGACTTGGATGACAGCTCTTTATTTTCTGCTCTTCCTCTACCTCCTCTCAGTGTTAGGCCCCTTTCACATGTCAGTGTCTCCGGTACGTGTGATGTCCGTTTTCACATGTACTGGAGACATGGACACACGTAGACCCATTAAATTCAAAGGGGTTTGCTCACATGTCCATATTTTCATATGCAGCGTGTGTCCATGTAGAGTATACGCCTGTCCGTGTGCTCCATACGGTGACATGTACTTTTTCTTCCAGCAGCACAGGTGTCACATGGACTGCACACTGATGTGATGCATGTGACAATAGTGTGACTTCAACAGGAGAAAACACGTAACAATCAAAAAGAATTTTTATACTTACCTGTCTCCGGTGCTGCTGTCTCTGCTGTTGCTTCCCGGTACCGCTCATTATGCTCAGGAATATTCACTGCACTGGCCAGGAAGCAACAGCAGCTCCGGAGACAGGTAAGTATACAAGTTCATACTGTCCAAGTGCTATCCAATGTCACACGTGATACACACTCTAACACATGGATGGCCCACGGAACTCCACAATGGACCATGAAAAACATGAGTGTTTTGCACAGACATCTGAAGGGGGCCTTAGAGATAGCAGCAGGTATGGAGAGGAAATTGTACGGGGCAGATTGGAGTATAGGGGGTGGGGAATGGAATCAACAAGATTATCCCAAAGAGTAGATCACACAGGCTTCATAGTATCAAAGTGTAAAGAGTGAGATAGGCACAGAGGGAAGAAGCCTATGACCCAGAACTGGTATCAGTGAGCAGAGCGAGGAGAGAACACACTGAAAACTAAACAGGGACTAAACTGAAGGAAATATTCCTTATCACAGATAAGGGTTTTAAAGGGAAGGTGTCATCAAATTTATTTATTTTTTCAGTCACAGAAAAAATGTAAAGTATTAATGTTTTAATGTTATGTTTAAATAATATTATTTCTTTTTAATTGAGCAAACTCTAAAAAATAGTTAAAAGTTTGGTATTTTCCACTCTTAAAAACTAGGCGGAGCAGCTGCTGAAATCCTGCTGTAGAACTACTGTAGAACTAGCTCACATTACAACTGCAGTAAAAGCGGGTGGAATCTGCTCTCCTGTGTGTGATGTCACAGCTCCCCCTTCCAATCTGGGTGTTTCCAAAAGGATAAGAGAGAATGAAGTTTAGGATCATCGTGTGGAGCCATTTTGTTGGTGGCCATAAAGTGATCCTAATATGTCTAAAGTGTCACTAAGGATAGCTGGCATAGTGAACCACTGTATCCCACACCCCACTGTATCCCACGCCCCACTGTATCCCATGTTTCGCTGTATACCATGTCCCCATATACTGTGCTGCCGGCCGGAATCGGAGGTCTAAGGTGACATGCGGTGAGGAGGGGTGATCTGCAGCCTGAGTGGCACTGCACTACAGATGTCACACCACGATCACCGCTCCCAGCCACATGCACTTACCTCAGACCTGCTCCCCCGGCAGCCTGGCCTCCCAGCCTGTTCCTCCTGTCAGCATTCACAGCACGCAGTAGCAAGGAGCTGCTAGGAGTGGAGGCCCGAGTTGAGCACCCGTGGGGGAGAGGGGTGAGCAGCGGAGCGGGGGCTGAGTGGTGGGGGAGGGGGTGGTGAGTGGAGGATGGGTGGTGGTGAGCGGAGGGGGAGGGGAACAGCACGCCAGTTTCAGTGCAATCACCGCTGCCCGGCACCAGTACTCACCCCATCCCGAGTGGGTAACAGGGGGAAAGTGCAGCACACAGCATACGCTGTGAGCTCCATAAAGATGGCGGCGATCTCCCTCTGCTTTCATCTGGACAGTCCAGGGGGTGTGTCCAGCTCACAGTAGGGAGTTCTCAGTGTTACAGAATAGGGTCGGAGAGCGACTATCACATCCAATGCACTGGGGGCTGCCATATGTGAGGTGAGTAACTTGTTACTCCAAGATGGCAGCCCCCAGTGTTTCAGTAAAAATAGAATTAAATAAAAACTAAATAAACAGTGAATTTAATTTTGTATTAAAAATACTTGATTTCATAAACACTATTATTAATCTCTGACAGCGGGATTTAACATGCGGCCGCGAGGAATGTTTCATTCCCCGCCCCCATTGGCCGTCCAGTGACGTCATCACGGGGCACCAATGCATTATCATGACAGCCAGGGTTAGCAAATGACCCCTGTCACTGTCATGACGTAGTTCCTGATGCTGACGCAGAAACACCGCTCTGTACAGCAGAAGCGATCGGAGTATATCAGCTTCCAGTCCCCTAACCTAAGGGAATCAGTAAAAACAAGGAAGAGTGAAAAAAGTTTTAAAAATATGAAAAATAAAAAAAAAACAAATCACAAAAGTTCATATCACGCATCTTTCACCCCAGTAAAAATAAAACAATAATAGAAAAAATACACATATTTGATATCGTCATTTTCAAAAACGCCCGATCTATCAAAATATAAAATCAACTAATCTGATTTTTAAAGGGTGCAGTGTAAAAGAAAAAGTCCAAAAGCTAAAAGTACGATTTTTTTGGTTGCCACAACATTAAAATGCAATAACAGGCGATCAAAACATCACATCTACACAAAAAAAGTATCATTAAAAATGTCTGCTCAGGACGCACAAATTAAGTCATCACTGAGCCCCAGATCCCGAAAAATGAGAACGCTACGGGTCTTGGAAATGGCGTCACAAGCAACATTTTGTTTTTTACCATTTTCTGACATTTTTTTTGTCACTTAAATAAAAAAACAACAAAATTATACATGTTTGGTGTCTCCGAACTCATACTGACCTGGGGAATCATAATGCCAGGTCAGTTTTACCAAATAGTGAACACTGTAAATAAAAAAACCTATCATGAAATGGGAGGTTTTTTTTTTAAATTTCACTGCACTTGGAACTGTTTTCCTGTTATCCAGTACAATATGGGGCAGAATGAATGGAGTTATTCAAAATACGACTCGTCCTGCAAAAACAAGCCCTCTAATGGCTATGGGGAAGGAGAAATAAAAATGTTATGGCTCTTGGAAGGAAGGGAGGAAAAAAAACGAAAAATGGAACATTGTCAGGAGGGAAAGTGCTTAAGGGGTCGTCCCCTTGCAGTAAAACATTGGCCCGGTTGCTGTACTCACCATCGTCAGTTCCAGCACTGGCATGACATCAAGAGCGCTGCAGCCAATCAGTGAGCTCAGTGGCGCTGCCCGTGTAGATGCCGCCCCTTCAGAGATGCTGAGCTCTCTGATTGGTTGTTGTGTTGTCAGCATGACATGAGCTCCACAGGAAATAGCCGATATCAGATGCAGCACCAGAGACTCCGCATTGAGAGGGAGGACGGTGAGTACAGCGGGAATTTATACAGAAACTGCATCCGGGGCCGAACATTGTGTGAAAGAGGATGACCCCGAAATGTTCATCTACAGACCTGGAGGAAAGAAAGATGGCGCCCCTCCGCAACCTACTGGCTGAATGCTCCACCAATCAGATACTGCTCTCAGTGATGTCACCAGTCACTGGGTAGATTTTTTTTCTGATTCTGCCTCCTCTCTGCTCCTGATATCTTTACAGAACCTCCCCGTACACATAATGTGTCGCCCTGGGCAAGCCAGGGGTCACAGGTCACAACACCACCACACCCCACACTCCAGGTAGGCACATCTGCTAACCAGAAATCCTTGTTGCCTTCCTCCAGGAGTCTGTTGATGCACACCAGGGGGTGGGCCAGGCGGTTGGCTCCGCCCACCAAGGAGCTCACAGCTCTGGAGGCAGGAAGTTACCAGGCAGAAAGCTCAGGGAGGAGGAAGTGGAAGGAGTGGAGGAGTAGCCCAGGCAGGGCTAGAGTAAACAGAGAAGTGAAAGTGGAGGAAAGAAAAGTAGTAAAGGAGGAAAGCAAGAAGTGGTGACAGCGCAGAGAGTGTGCAAAGCCTGAGAGCCCAGCTGTGTGTAGGGCTAGAACAGCAAGGTCAGCGACGGCGGTGACTGTCCGGAGGGGGACCGTTTGGAAGTTCCTGGAAGGACCCCGTTGGCTGTGTGCCCGGTGGTCTGTAGCAGTGTTCCGAAGGACAGTCAGCACCAGGGCAGGGGCCTCTCGGACCCCGGCAAGGCTAGGAGTCGCCCAATTTGCCGAATCCGTCAGTGAAGGGGACGTAGATTCCCCCAGCAACCAAGTCCCGATTGACGGCAACAGCCCGACCATTACAGGGGAGACACCGCCACCGCCAGGGCACCAGTTTCCCCAGGGCCAGCGCCTGCGGGCAAAGTGTAGAGCTCCTCCGGCCCAGATTGCAGTCGGGGAGCGGGTAACCGGAGGGAATCCACCGCTACCATCAGTCAACACAGGTGCAAGGAAGAGAGACATCACCGTCACCTACCGGGAGTGCAGGTGCAGCCGTCTGTGGGACCGTCCTACCAGCCGTTTGGTTTACCGTACAAACTGTGTCCAAGTCTCAGGCTGAGTGAGTACCACAGTGCCGCAAGGCACAGCGCGGCCCCCGCGTCCCTGCGCCCTCTAGGCCCTACACTTTACATCTCTTCACTGGGCCCCGGGATCACCAACCCCTACCCACGGAGGGGCAATACAACACCTGGCTGCTCCGCATCACCATCCCCGGGACCCCCACACTGAGCAGTGGTGGTGCAATCACCACAACCGTGGGTGGCGTCACGAACTATAACCATCCCCACACCCAACAAACACCCCCTTTCACTCACGGGCGAGGAGTGTCGCTCGAGGAACCCCGGGATCCGGCCTACAGCTCGAGCCACCAGGAGCAGCTGCCGGACCCGAGCAGAAGGGGTGAGCGCGGTGTGCTGACACCCTCCTCCCCGCCCGCGACAACTTGGCGTCACGAACAGGATCTTACCGCTCTGCCGTCTGGTAGAGGTGCGCCTTGTTACCGCCGGAGGTATCCGGCAGAAAAATTTCAGAAGCCGCCATCTTTGGCGCGAAAAGTTCCCGCTCGAGCGTCTTCTCGAGCAGTAGAGGCGCGAAGGCCAAAACCCCGCCCCGGGAGAGGAGGGGCCGAAAAGAGCTAAGGGGGACGCGATGGCGGCTGGACGCATGTAAGTGTGGCGTCGCAACAAACACCCTGGGACCCCCCCCCCCCCGGTCCATCGACCCTAACGGAAAATGTCCGCTCCACCTAGTCCTGCAGAGACTACCGAGCCGGTGTCCGGAACAGCGGCATGGCTGAGGGCCCGGGCGGCGGGGATCTGCCGTCACTATCGGAGTCAGATCGACGGGCTGATGGAGCAATGGGCCGCGGAGGTGGAAGCGCTAGTTGCTGTGGCGCGAGTGTATGGAGTGGAGGCCGTGATGGAGGAACTGGAGAATGACCCACGCCCCTGTGTCCCCGAGGGACCGGTCGCTGCGGCTGAGGGACCCGGTCTGCCCCTGGCTCCTGTGTTACCTCCGTCCTACGCACTCGTGTGTTGCACCGCACCTGGCCCATCGGGTGTGCCTCCCTCTGTGACTGCGGCGGGGGCAGAAGATAGCGACCCCGGGTCTGACACTGAGCCGGTGTCGGAAGAAGAGGAGGAGGTCGTTGCCCTGCCTGGCATGGAGGCCACTTATATCCCCCGAACCGGAGGCAATGGGTATCGGGCGGCCCTTCCACGCCGTGCTTGCTATGCACTGGAGGGGCTGGTAGCCGTGTCCTCCCGCCCCGAGCCGGGTGGGGAGGACGAGGACACCCAGTAGGGCAGTGGAGGCCCGCAGCACCGTCCCCGTTGGGATCACCTGTTTGTTTGCAAAGTTTTTGAAAGTTTGAAATGAAAAAGATGATTAACCGAGTTTTCACCTGATTGTCAGCTGTGATTAGCAACCGGCTGGAGCCGGCACCGTTGTCCCCGTGGGGACCGTTTAAAATGCATGGGAACTATCCATGGACAAGCCCGTGAACTCTGCAGGGCAACCACAGACGTTAGTGGATTGTAAATATGTTGGGTACCGTTACCGTTTCCGCATGCCGCCTCCGGAGAGGCAGGTTGGAGGGAGGGCCCTGAGCAGAGCAGGCCAGGGCCCAGCCACCAAAGGAACCGGTGGCTACCCTCTGGAGGGAAGGACAGATCCCGCTCGGGTACCGTGTGCTGGACTGTGGGTCAAGGGGTGCTGCCTGGGTTTTAGGGGCAGCATCAGGGCCAGGTTACTTGGGTGGGAGAGAGCGGAAACCGTAACCGTAAACCGTTGCAACGTTAAAAGTAAATGTGCCTCCCGTCTTGGGAAGAATTTATTAAAAATGTCTTATGTTTTGTTAACCCTGTTATCCCCTTTTTACAGAAAAATAAAACCGGTGTAGGACGGCAGCCCGCGGACGGTCTGCATTTTGCTAAGGGGGAATGTGTCGCCCTGGGCAAGCCAGGGGTCACAGGTCACAACACCACCACACCCCACACTCCAGGTAGGCACATCTGCTAACCAGAAATCCTTGTTGCCTTCCTCCAGGAGTCTGTTGATGCACACCAGGGGGTGGGCCAGGCGGTTGGCTCCGCCCACCAAGGAGCTCACAGCTCTGGAGGCAGGAAGTTACCAGGCAGAAAGCTCAGGGAGGAGGAAGTGGAAGGAGTGGAGGAGTAGCCCAGGCAGGGCTAGAGTAAACAGAGAAGTGAAAGTGGAGGAAAGAAAAGTAGTAAAGGAGGAAAGCAAGAAGTGGTGACAGCGCAGAGAGTGTGCAAAGCCTGAGAGCCCAGCTGTGTGTAGGGCTAGAACAGCAAGGTCAGCGACGGCGGTGACTGTCCGGAGGGGGACCGTTTGGAAGTTCCTGGAAGGACCCCGTTGGCTGTGTGCCCGGTGGTCTGGAGCAGTGTTCCGAAGGACAGTCAGCACCAGGGCAGGGGCCTCTCGGACCCCGGCAAGGCTAGGAGTCGCCCAATTTGCCGAATCCGTCAGTGAAGGGGACGTAGATTCCCCCAGCAACCAAGTCCCGATTGACGGCAACAGCCCGACCATTACAGGGGAGACACCGCCACCGCCAGGGCACCAGTTTCCCCAGGGCCAGCGCCTGCGGGCAAAGTGTAGAGCTCCTCCGGCCCAGATTGCAGTCGGGGAGCGGGTAACCGGAGGGAATCCACCGCTACCATCAGTCAACACAGGTGCAAGGAAGAGAGACATCACCATCACCTACCGGGAGTGCAGGTGCAGCCGTCTGTGGGACCGTCCTACCAGCCGTTTGGTTTACCGTACAAACTGTGTCCAAGTCTCAGGCTGAGTGAGTACCACAGTGCCGCAAGGCACAGCGCGGCCCCCGCGTCCCTGCGCCCTCCAGGCCCTACACTTTACATCTCTTCACTGGGCCCCGGGATCACCAACCCCTACCCACGGAGGGGCAATACAACACCTGGCTGCTCCGCATCACCATCCCCGGGACCCCCACACTGAGCAGCGGTGGTGCAATCACCACAACCGTGGGTGGCGTCACGAACTATAACCATCCCCACACCCAACAAACACCCCCTTTCACTCACGGGCGAGGAGTGTCGCTCGAGGAACCCCGGGATCCGGCCTACAGCTCGAGCCACCAGGAGCAGCTGCCGGACCCGAGCAGAAGGGGTGAGCGCGGTGTGCTGACACCCTCCTCCCCGCCCGCGACAATAACACAGCATGAAGGGGCTCAGAGAAGGCGGCAGTGAAGGTGTGTAAGTGTCTGATGGGGTCACACAGCTCATAAAAGGACAGCTGCCCGGCCTCATAATCCAGACAGATCCTGACTCCATCACTGGAGATCCGCTGAGGTAACGGGATCTCATTACTGTAATGTTTCACTGAACACTGATTATTATACCCCAGCCCTTTATATAAACCCCAGGACTTATTATTGCCAATGTATGACTGAAGCCCCCTCCTGTCTATACTGGGGTAACGCATCCCCACCCTCCACCTCCCTGATCCACTGATTTCCACATCCCAGTAATGTCGTCCTGAGGTAAATCCTCTCCTGCTCATCACCTGATTATACTGGAATCTCTCTGCTGTTTCTGGACGATTCTGTGTTATATTTGTCCAGGTCGCAGTTTTCAGGTCGTCTGATATAAGGAGATCATTATGAGCGGTGTTTACATCCAGTAATATGTCTACAGGACCGACCCCATAGAGGGTCACATTTATACCCCTTATTATATCAGATAATGTGTGTGGTATGTGTGAGATCAGCTCCGCACCCCGATCGCCTCCATCATGTCCCGCTGTGTCCTCATCTCCTCCATCCTCCTCAGGATCACACAAGTCTCTGGTGTCTGGATCCTGTAAGACGGTCAGTGGATCAGTCATGTTACACAGCTCCTCAATGTGCCTCATCTTCCTGGACAGCTCGTCCTTCTCTATTTCCAGCTTCTGGATCACATCAGACAGTGACAGTGACACCTGCTCTCCTCGCCTGGAGATCTCACTCAGGATCTTCTTCTCCAGGTCATCCACCCTGCTCCTGATGTCTATAAACAGGGCAGTGACTCTCTCGACTTCTCCAAATGCTTTCTCTTGAGCTTTTCTCCTGGGTTTCTCTAGACCAGGGGTGGGGAACCTTTTTTCTGCCGGGGGCCATTTGGAAATTTTTACCAACCTTCGGGGGCCGCACAAAATTATCAATGTGAAAATGACCCTGCTATATTTGGTCAAACAATTAACTCACCCCTACTGTAGCGGCTGGAGCGGCTTCTCTTTGGTGCGGCTGTGATGTTTGGTGATACTAATCATGTTTCTTATCACAGCTGCATTTTTATTTTTGTCTGGGTCTGGAGCGCAGTCAACTCTTTGTGATAAGATTGGTAAATCATATACATCACATAACAGACGCTGCATATACATCACAGGAGACACTGGAGGCACATATAACACATAGGAGACACTGGGACTGCTGTATATACATCACAGGAGACACTGGAGGCACATACAACACACAAGGGGCTGGGGACATGTATATGCCCCCAGTCCTTCCTGTGATGTATATGCCCCAGTCCCTCCTGTGATGTATATGCCCCCAGTCCCTCCTGTGATGTATATGCCCCCAGCCTTCCTGTGATGTATGTGCCCCACCTCCTCTTGTGATGTATATGCCCCCAGCCCCTCTTATCATGTATGTGCCCCCAGCCCCTCTTGTGATGTATATGCCCCCAGCCCCTCATGTGATATATATGCCCCCAGCCCCTCCTGTGATGTATATGTCCCCACCCCTCCTGCGATGTATAAGTCACAGGAGACACTGAGGACATGCACATCACAGGAGGGGCTGGGGACATGCACATCACAAGAGGGGCTGGGGACATGCACATCACAAGAGGGGCTGGGGACATGCACATCACAAGAGGGGCTGGGGACATGCACATCACAAGAGGGGCTGGGGACATGCACATCACAAGAGGGGCTGGGGACATGCACATCACAAGAGGGGCTGGGGACATGCACATCACAAGAGGGGCTGGGGACATGCACATCACAAGAGGAGCTGGGGCGCAGGCGCCACAAGAGGGGCTGGGGGCATATACATCATAAGAGGAACTGGGGCGCAGGCACCACACAAGAGGGGCTGGGGCGCGGGCACCACACAAGAGGGGCTGGGGCGCGGGCACCACACAAGAGGGGCTGGGGCGCGGGCACCACACAAGAGGAGCTGGGGCGCGGGCACCACACAAGAGGAGCTGGGGCGCGGGCACTACACACGAGGGGCTGGGGCGCAGGCACCACACAGGAGGGGCTGAGGAGCGGGAACCACACAAGAGGGGCTGGGGCGCAGGCACCACACAAGAGGGGCTGGGGCGCAGGTACCACACGAGCAGCTGGGGCGCAGGCACCACTGGGGGGGGCACAGATATCACTTGCGGAGCCCTGACATCAGTGGGGGGGAGGAGGGGCACACAAACCTGCGGTGATACACAGCATTGGGGGCACACAGCACTGAGAGGAGGGGGGGCCACAAAGCACTGGACAGGGCATACAGCAGCAGAGGGCTGGCGCTGGACACACAGCAGCGTTGGACTCACAGCACCAAAGAGCAGACACTGGACACGCAGCTCCGAGGGCCGGGGGGCGGGCACGCAGCTCTGAGGGCCGGGGGGCGGGCACGCAGCTCTGAGGGCCGGGGGCGGGCACGCAGCTCAGAGGGCCGGGGGGCGGGCACGCAGCTCTGAGGGCCGGGGGGCGGGCACGCAGCTCTGAAGGCCGGGGGGCTGGCACGCAGCTCTGAGGGCCGGGGGGCGGGCATGCAGCTCTGAGGGCCGGGGGGCGGGCACGCAGCTCTGAGGGCCGGGGGGCGGGCACGCAGCTCTGAGGGCCGGGGGGCGGGCACGCAGCTCTGAGGGCCGGGGGGCGGGCACGCAGCTCTGAGGGCCGGGGACGGGCACGCAGCTCAGAGGGTCGGGGGGCGGTCACGCAGCTCAGAGGGCCGGGGGGCGGGCAACGCAGAGCACTAAACCCGCCCACAAAGTAAGTCCTCTCTCGCTGGCACTGGCGAGAGAACGCATTGGTAACAGCACATGTGCGTATTTAAAGGGCCGGCGGACCACAAGATGTCGGTGGCAGCTCAAGCACTGCCGCCCCCGGGAATCTGCCCGGGGGCCGCATAAAAGGGCATGGCGGGCCGTATACGGCCCGCGGGCCGGAGGTTCCCCACCCCTGCTCTAGACTATGGACTCTATCCCGAGTCTTATTTCTATTTCTGTCCAGTTTCATGAGAACTTTTCTCAGTTTCTTCTTCTTCTCAGAGGCCTCATCCAGCATCTCCACCCGGTGTCCCTGATGTTCTCTGGCCAAACTGCAGGACACACAGATACAAGCAGCGTCCTCAGTGCAGTAATATTTGAGCACCTCTTTATGGACAGAACATTTCTGGTTCTCTAGAGAAGTGCTGGGATCAGTTAGGACGTGTTCTGGTCCTTTGTTGTGAACCCTCAGGTGATTATCACACAGAGAAGCCTCACACAGCAGACAGGATCTAACAGCAGGTACAGGAGAGTCCATACATTATGTCAGGGCCGGGAGTACTGGTGGGCCCAGGAGGTGGATCCACTGGACCTTGCACCCCACCGGAGGGCAGGGCACACGGCAGCCGGAGCACTGACGTGGCAGGGACAAGTAAAAGCAGGTCACCAGAGTCACAGAGTTCTTTAGGACAGTAATGTAAACAGGCACAGGTACCAGAGTGCAAGGACAAGAAGTCAGCAGGACACGGTACCAGGGGACCTGAGCACCTAGCTCATAAGACTAGCTACAAGACACGTTGATCAGGCCCCGCCCACATGGAAAGGCAAGTCTTATATACCCAGCACAGCCCTATGTCATTTCCTGCTTCAGGTGTGCTAGGCCTTTAAGACCAGGAGAGTGGGCGCGGCCTGGTCCTATACAGAACCATGAGGCTAAGACTCAGAGTCAGACTCCTGAGACCAGGAACAGGACTCAGGGGAGCAAGAGCGGGAGCGGCAGCCATGACTGGTGAACACATGGACTGGATCAGTGGGTAAGGAGCGGTGCTGGGACACGGGGAGCGTGACAGTACCCCCCCTCTAAGCCCCCCCCTCCGTGCACAGAACCCCAGAGGCACCCCGGATCGAGTCACCGGACCAGGATTGAACACAAAGGCGGGGAAGGACCGCTGACCCCGTACCGCCTTCCTGGCCGCACGACGCCTAGCCGATCTACCAGCAGTGGCAACGGGAAGCGGGGGGAGACAGTCAGAAGCAGGACTGGAGTCTCGGACGACTGGATCGGGCGCCTCGGACCGGGTACAGGACAATGTCTCTTCCTCGGTAGCCGGTGGCATCACAGTCTCAATTGTCAGGGACGGTGGAACGTCGCTGGAGTGCGTCGTCTCCTCTGGTTCCGGTGGCACCACAGTCTCAATTGTCAGGGACGGTGGAACGTCGCTGGAGTGCGTCGTCTCCTCTGGTTCCGGTGGCACCACAGGTACAAGTGACAAGAGTTGTGGCACGGCACTGGACTGAGTCGTCACCTCTTCAGGGGTTGGTGGTTCCAACGGTTCAGGTGACAGGGACTGAGGAACAGGCTGTAGGCATTGGTCATGACACAAGGATCCCCAGCGGGAAATAGTGCCAGAGCGCCAACTAATGGCAGGGTCATGGAGTTGAAGCCAGGGCAGACCCAGCAGGAGCTCAGGAGCCATTCTTGGGATGACATAGAAGGCTATAGTCTCGGTATGCGAAGCGCCAACCCGGAGGGTCACGGGCTCGATGGTATACCGGACGGGTTTGTAGAGCGGTATGCCGTCTACGGAGGCGATCCAGAGAGGCTTCTTCAGCGGAGTTACAGGGACCTGGTATTTGTCTACCGTGGCCTGGTGAATAAAGTTGCCTGTTGCCCCGGAATCGATGTGGGCCTCAGCTGAAAACTGGATCCCCTCTGTCGTCACCCGTACAGTCTGTTTCACTGGAACCAAAGGGATTTCGGTGGCAAGGGTGGCGGTTCCCACCATCCCTCGGACCTGGGGTCTATCTGGTTTCTCCGGGCAAGAACGCAGCATATGTGACCCGTCTCCGCAATAGAAGCACAGGCCCCGGGCGAGCCGTTCTGCACGGCGTTGCTTGGCCTGGGTCAGACGGTCCACCTGCATGGGTTCTGGCGATAAGTCACGGAAAGGCAGGGATGAGGGAACGGTAGGTCTCTGCAGGGGCAAGGCATGGCAGGGTGGTCGCTTCTCCCGGACTCTCTCTTTGGTACGCTCCTGAAAGCGGAGATCAATCCGGGTGGCCAGGGAAATCAAAGCGTCCAGGGTGTGAGGGACATCACGGCCGGCTAGTTCGTCTTTAATATGACCAGAGAGACCCTCCCAAAAGGCCGCTGTTAAGGCCTCATTGTTCCAGCCCAGCTCCGAAGCGAGCGTGCGGAACTGGATGGCGTATTGGCCGACTGTTTGGGTCCCTTGGCGTAGCCAGAGGAGCGTAGAGGTCACTGCGGTAGTTCGTCCGGTTTCGTCGAAGGTGCCTCTGAAGGCTCGCAGGAACTCCTGGATGTCGGTGATCATTGGATCCTCGTTTTCCCACAGGGGGTTAATCCAGGCCAGGGCTTCGCCTTCCAGGTGTGACATCAGGAACGCCACCTTGGCCTGGTCTGAGGCAAACAAGTGCGGGAGCAACTGTATTGCAGGGAGCACTGGTTCAGGAAACCGCGGCAGGACTTGGGATCCCCTGCATAGCGAGACGGAGCAGCGAGGCGAAGTTGCGAGGTCGTGGAGGAACCTGGTTCAGACCTGGAGACTGGTTGCTGCGTGGACGAGACGGCAGTCTGCAGCGTATACAACCGGTGGTCCACGGACGTCATGAATTTCAGCATCCGGGTCAGGGTTTCACGCTGTTGTGCCAGCTCCTGGCGCAGCTCAGCCAGCTCTGATGATTGTGCTCCAGCGGGATCCATGGCCTGATCAATCTGTCAGGGCCGGGAGTACTGGTGGGCCCAGGAGGTGGATCCACTGGACCTTGCACCCCACCGGAGGGCAGGGCACACGGCAGCCGGAGCACTGACGTGGCAGGGACAAGTAAAAGCAGGTCACCAGAGTCACAGAGTTCTTTAGGACAGTAATGTAAACAGGCACAGGTACCAGAGTGCAAGGACAAGAAGTCAGCAGGACACGGTACCAGGGGACCTGAGCACCTAGCTCATAAGACTAGCTACAAGACACATTGATCAGGCCCCGCCCACATGGAAAGGCAAGTCTTATATACCCAGCACAGCCCTATGTCATTTCCTGCTTCAGGTGTGCTAGGCCTATAAGACCAGGAGAGTGGGCGCGGCCTGGTCCTATACAGAACCATGAGGCTAAGACTCAGAGTCAGACTCCTGAGACCAGGAACAGGACTCAGGGGAGCAAGAGCGGGAGCGGCAGCCATGACTGGTGAACACATGGACTGGATCAGTGGGTAAGGAGCGGTGCTGGGACACGGGGAGCGTGACACATTAAGTGCAGTGGATCTCGGTGATCTCCTCCTGTTGTGAAGGAGTAGACAGGAAACATTCTGCTACATTACACAGTGATATACTTCTCTGTAGTGGAGGCTGCTTCCGAAAAGTTGCTCTGCATTCAGGACAGGAATAAGCTCCAGATCCGCCGTCAGTATCCTGCGTATTATTAATACAGTCGCGACAGAAGCTGTGTCCACATCTCAGGGTTACAGGATCTGTGTAGACGCTCATACAGATGGAACATTCCAGCTCCTTTCTTAGACCAGCGGACGCCATTCTGTAGAGCAGTAATTTAGAAGAAGCATGTGATCCAAGTTTACGAGAAAAGGCGCAGCTAAACCTGTTCTTCTGGTTTTTTCGATGTTCACTGAAAACGAGAATTTTTATTTCAACTAGGTGACCAGTGCTGACCTGTGGTTTCTTCCATTTCCTTTTGGAAAAAAACCCTGGCTTTACCTGTTGTTTTATTTTGCCTTTGCATAGTTATAGGAGTTTAGCAGCACAAACAGTTTGCATTGTAGAAACTCCATTAAACTACTGGAAAAAATCAGGCCACTGCTCGAATATCTCTGGCAGATCTGCATAAAGAATGAATGGAGTGCTGACGTGTGGTCGCCTCTCTACTATGATATGGCAGGTCGTAGTTTCCCTACACCCGGGATAAGCAATGCTTTTTCTATTGGAAGCAACCTTTTCAATCGAACAGATCAGGGTGAAAATGGTGTTTAGGCTGGACTCACACGAGCGTATAAAAAAAACAGTCCCATTATCGTGTGCGATAGTTGGTCCATAGTGATCCGTGTGGTCTTCCGTGTGTACTGTGTGTGGCAAACCTTCATCCGTATTACAGTCCGTGTGCATTCCGTGTGTAATACGTGTGGAATGCATTTTTTAACCATTTAATTGATATTTAAAATATGTTGTTAATGTTTTTTAATTGTGTTCATGATTAAGTTGGTTGGGCTACCTAATAAATGAACGGCAGAACAATGAGACAGTTTGACTACTACACATTACACTGTCCAACTGTGTTTTCAGTCCTGTGAACCCCTTGTGTCATGTCCTTTGGAGAAATGTCGTTGCCTCTTACTTTCAACACAACTGAAATTTTATACCATTGGGTATTGTCCAGAGAGTTTGGCGCGCAATACCCAGAAGAACATGTGCCTCTGAGGCGGCGGCGATTTTGGGTCCATCCTCTACTATGCAAACGATACAGCAGAGGACATTTCAATCGTCTTTATATGGAGTTAAGGAAAAATGAAGACAAATTTCACGCTTATAGCCGCATGACCATAACTACCTTTGATGGTTTGTTAGATGTGATTAGTAGAGTTGAGCGCGGTTCGAGGTTCTCCAGTTCTAGGCTTGAGTGATTTTGGGGCCTGTTCTGTTACACCTCGTGGCTCTCCTGTTGCAAGGAATGAGGTGGTCCCCCATTCCTTGTCTGCCGCGAGCCCTCCTGCTCAGCAGCACCAAAGGTCTGGGAGACTGCGCAGTCTGCAGGAGTTGCCTCCTTGGAGACGCAGCAGAAGGGTGACACCTAGTGGTTCTCCCCTTGCAAGGAATGGAGTGGTCTCCCATCCCTTGTCTGCCACGAGCCCTCCTGCTCAGCATCACAGAGGGTCGGGGAGGTTGCACAGTGTGCAAAGGATGGATGCTCAGGGAAGCAGCAAGACTTCCCTTATCTCTGCACATTGTGAATCCGAGGATCCCGCCTTTATGACCCAGAGGCAGGAAGATGAGTATGTGCCCCACGTGACGTCTTCTGATTCGCTCATTGATATCACACGGCCCGATAACGAGGCTGGTGGTGTGCTGAATCTTGACTGGCCGGGCCAAGACGTCACGAATCCTGATTGGGTCACGTCCATCTCGCGCCCGCCCTTGGGTGGAGCTACACCTCCTTAAAAGCTCCCCCTGCCATCATGGTGGCGCGCGACCGTCCTTCTATGTTTGGATGTCTGGCAGTGTGCTGCCACGCCACTGCTCAGGCATTATTGTCTTTTGTGGGCTTTGCCCTTGCTGCTCAGGCAGCACCTGGTTTGCAGGCCGTGTTCCTGCCTTGCTGCTCCGGCAGTATCTCCTTCAACAGGCCGTGTTCCTGTCCCAGGTGAGCTCCTCGAGTCTCCACCGGACTCACCTGGTTATTGAAAGCACACGTGCCATATCCTGTGACTCCCGCTGGCACACGTGCGTAGGCACCTCTGTGCGTCCCCGTGCAACAGGTACACCGATCGAGAAGCCCCGAGCCATACAACCCTCATGGGTTAGGGCGGACCAGTGTACATAGATCGTCTGTGACATTCCAGACGATCACTAGTAGCAATCCGCTCACTCTTTCCTGACCATAGCAGCGGTCCCTTACACCGCACAGTGGACCTTGACCGGCGGAAGCTGTCCATTTCCCATCTTGGCACGCTTCCCCGGGTCCCCCTCGTAACATTACGGTCACGCCCAAAGGTCTGGCTATGGCGGAAGAGCAGCAGCAGTTGCTGCGTTATGTGCAGCAGTTGGAGTCACGATTGGCAGCAGTGGAGCAGTCTTCCCCCGATAAGGCTGCTCTAGCAACAGTCGCCACCCAGGCGGCTACTCACGCTGTGGAATTGTGCGGAAGGTCGCCTCGCCTTGCGCTCCCAGAGAGCTTCAGCGGGGACGGCTCTGAGTGCCGTGGTTTCATAAACCAGGTTACCACCTACTTGGAGTTGTCCGCGACTGATTACGCTACTGAGAAGGCGAAGGTAGCCTTCGTCCAGTCCCTGCTCACAGGGAAAGCGCTAAAATGGTCCACGCCGTTGTGGGAGCGCGGAGATCGGGTGGTGAATCACCTTCCAGTTTATCTTGAGGCCATGAGAAAGGTGTTCCTCGGGCCTCAAGTGACCCACGACTCCGCGCTGCGGCTCCTACGCCTTCGGCAAAAGTCCACTTCAGTCGGGGACTTTGCAGTACAATTCAGGACACTCGCCGCAGAGCTGGACTGGCCAGATAAAGTCCTGGTCCCTGTGTTCTGGGAGGGTCTGGCAGGGTTCGTCAAAGACGCGCTGGCCACGCGTGACGTGCCGACCACCTTAGAGTCCTTGATTCGGCTTGCCTCTCGCATAGACATCCGCCACGCGGAGCGGAGGCTCGAGGTCTCTTCGGCACCCACGTCTACTTGGTCTACAGAGCCTCTGACTTCCCTTCCCCACCAGACCGGTCTCCCAGCCAGCTCTGTTGATGACTCTGTGGAGCCAATGGAAGTCTCCAAAGTGGTCCACTCTACCATAGGTTCTCGGCCGTCGGCCGTTTGCTTTCCCTGTGGGCAGGGGGGACATGTAGCTACCCGATGTTTGAAACCTTCGGAAGAAAGTCAGTGTCTTGTTTCACCTACGGACAGCGTGAGGAGGGTCATTTCCACTCCCCAAGACCAGGTGCCACCTGGTAAGACCCTCACTTCCTCTGACTCCCAGAATGGTGTGCTGTCATGGGATCATGCCTCCAAAGTTGGGGCCCACTTCAGGGTCGACAGGACCAGAGACCTAGGGGTCAGGCATTATTGGGGGCCGGCGGTAGCCCAGGATGTACAGAAGAATATGGGAGTCCGTACGTCCTGTGCGTATAATAAACCGTTCAGGCGGAGGCCTGCGGGTCTTCCACATCCTGTGCCATCTTTCGCACCTGGTGACTTAGTGTGGCTGTCTTCTGAACATATTAACCTTCCGGTACAGACAGCAGAGTTTGCTCCTAGGTACCTTGGCCCGTTTACAGTAATAGAGCGGGTAACCGCGGTAGTATATCGACTCCAGCTCCCTCCGTGCTGGGCTATTTCTAATACGTTTCATGTATCTCTTCTGAAACCCGTACGACCTAAAACCTCGGGGTCCCTGCTGTCCCAGGCCGACTTCTCGTCCGACGACCCAGAAGTAGCGAAGCTAGTAAAAACAAAAATTGTACAGGGCAAGAGGTACTTCCTCGTGGAGTGGGTCGGTCGTGGCCCAAAGCATAGGTCCTGGGAATTGGAGGATCATGTCCACACCCCAGGTTTGGTGGTGGCCTTCGAGCGCAGGCGGGGGGGGGGGCCCTAGACGGGGGGGTAATGTTACACCTCGTGGCTCTCCTGTTGCAAGGAATGAGGTGGTCCCCCATTCCTTGTCTGCCGCGAGCCCTCCTGCTCAGCAGCACCAAAGGTCTGGGAGTCTGCGCAGTCTGCAGGAGTTGCCTCCTTGGAGACGCAGCAGAAGGGTGACACCTAGTGGTTCTCCCCTTGCAAGGAATGGAGTGGTCTCCCATCCCTTGTCTGCCACGAGCCCTCCTGCTCAGCATCACAGAGGGTCGGGGAGGTTGCGCAGTGTGCAAAGGATGGATGCTCAGGGAA